>NW_007260100.1:1067080-1076482 GCF_000164805.1 Carlito syrichta
CTCACCTCGGCCTCCCAAAGTGCTGGGATTACAGGCTGAGCCACCGAGCCCGGCCTACAAGGGTCTTTTTGACTTGAGAACCTCTAAGACACTACACTTGTGTTATCTGAAAGATTCATTGTGCATTAGAATTACCTGGGGTGTTTACTAAAAATGCAAACTCCTGGCATCACCTCAGATATATTCTAGAGCTTTGAAATGTGCATTTTAACAAGTCCTTCGGTTGATTCTTATGTATGCTAAAATTTGAGAACCACTGCATGTGCTGCAGCCAAGAAAATGAGAGAAACACAACTGAAGTGGAAATCTTTAATCCATCCTTTCTATCTTAGACAGATTAAGCAGAAGAAACAATAAATAATTTAAATATTAATCAGGCTACTATAACAAACTTAAAACACTACAGAGATTATATATTGCTTTCAAATAACCATTTTACATTTTCAAAAGTGATCACAATTAGATTCTAAAAGAAAATAGATTACAAAAAGCAGAGGTTGTAAAGATCATATTATTTGATTATAATGTGATAAACCTTAATAATTTAAGGAAAGGAACACAAGTTATAACTTTACAAACACATTCCTAACTAATGACTTAATCAAGTAAGAAAACTTATAGCTGAAACTATAGAACTATACTGAGGATAGTATATATAAAAACTATTGCAAAGTCTACCCACCAGAGTAAAATGAAAAAGAAAATGACAAGTATTGACAAGGATATAAAGCAAGTAGAACTTCCATCCATTGGTGGCGGGAGTGAAAGGCATGCAATTACCTTGGAAAATGGTTTGGTAGTATCTAATCAAGGTATCCATACACACCCCCTATGATATAGGCTCACCTGCCCCTAAATGGAAACTCCCTAAATGCCCAGTATAGAATGAATAAACAAATTGTGGTTTACTCACATTATTGAGTACCCTAGTATTACCTAGTATGGGAAATAACAATCTATAACTATGCAAAATAATATAGGTGAATCTTATAATGTTGTATGAAAGAAACCAGACACACATGTATACATTCTGTAAAATTTAATTTGCATAAAGTACAAAAACAGTCAAAACTAATCTATGCTTCTAGAAGTTAGAATAATGGTTACTTTAGTAGTAGTGACTAGAAAGTGTCACTGGGAGGCTTCTGGCATACTGATTATGTTCTGCTTCTTCATCTGGAAGCTCAACACAAAAGTGTATTGAGTTTGTGAGAATTCATCAAGCTGTACACTTATAACTTCTGTACTCATCTGTCTATATGTTACACTTTGGTGCAAAGTTAATTTAAAAATTATGAGTAGATTGACCATACTTCCACATTCATCTGAGAAAGATTTGAGAAAGAAATAAATAGAAATTATGCAAATGAAAAATGAAATACCTGAACTTAGGAATTTGATGAATGGATTAGTTATAGCTGATAAAAAAAAAAAAGCTAACCATAATGCTTCATGAAGAGACCAATAACAAGGGGGAGGGGGGAGGAGTGGTCAAAACATAGAGCATAGAGTAGGAAACTCTATAACATGCTAACTAAAATCTCAAAGGTCTAAGGAGAAAGAAGAGAACAGAGGGAATATTAGGGGATAACTTGTCTGAGAATTTCTGAGAACTAATGAAAGAAATCAAGCCACAGATTCAAGAATCCAAACAAAATCCAAGTGCGATAACTGAAAATAAATCTGTGCTTAGACATATAATGATAAAATTGTAGAATATCAAAACCAGTCATAATCAGAGAAAAGATACATTACTTTCAAGGAAAAACAGATAGGTCTGTGTCTGAATATTCAAAGACAACAATAAAAGTCAAAAGGTTGTGTAATGAAGTCTTTCATGTGAGAAAAAAACCTGTCAATTACAGAATTATACATCTGGTTAAAAAGAAATATCCTTTAAGAATGAAGGCAACGAGAAAAACAGTTTCAGACAAATGAAGAGCTAAGAGAGTGTGTCACAAAGAGAGTTGCAATAGAGATAATACTAAATAGTGTACTTTGAGGCAGAAGAAAGATGATTCTACATGGCAGGACAGAGTTGCAAAAAGGAATAAAGAGCAAAGATGCTAGTAAAACCTTAGTAAATATAAATGAAAATTGGCAGCCTAAAATGAATAATAATTATTATATAACAATGCTATAGGGTTTAACATAACATAGAATTAAGATACATGACAAAATAGCACATAAACTAAGGGAGATGTCAGTGGAGTTAAGATATTTTAAAGTTATTGTAGGTATGGGAGGGTAATATAATTGCTGAATATTTGAATTTAATGTGTTTTAATGTCTAGATAATTAGTAAAAAATGTCTTATATAACTTCCAAAGTATTAAAAGCAAAAAGAAATAATAATAATAATAAACAATGAAAATGTTAGAAGGGATGCAAAAGGAAGTATAAAATAGGTGGGAAAAAGAAAGTAAAAAACATGGTGGTAGATGTAAACTCCTGTATCAGTAAATACAATAAATATACATGGGCTAAATGATACAAATAAAAGAAAAAAATTGTGAAACTAGAGAGAAAAACAAAGTCTAACAGTAACTGATTTAAGAGATACATTTAAATCATAAGGCTATAGGCCAGATGCAGTGGCTCATACCTGTAATCCTAGTACTCTGAGATGGGAGTATCACCTGAGCTCAGGATGCCTAAGACTATGGTAAACTGTGATCGTGTCACTGCACTCCGGCCTGGGTGACAGAGTGAGACCCCAATTTTTAAAAAATGTGGTACATAAACATGGTACATAGAAAATATGATACATATAACAATGGAATATTATGCAGCTGTAAGGAACACAATCATGGCTTTTGCAACTGGAGACCATCATACTAAGTGAACAGTCACAGAAACAAAGAATTGAAACTGCATGTTCTCACTCATAAGTGGGCCCTGAACATTGGTCACACTAGTGCAAGGGTAGGATTGGCAGATGCTGGACACTGTTAGAAGAGGGAGGGAGTGAGGAGGGAGGGGCCAAGGGGCAACACACTGGGTACCTGGTCCACTATCAAGGGGAAAGAGAGTCAGCAAGAATCCCAAACTTCACTGGTATGCAACTTATGTAATAAACACCCACTTGTGCCCCACGACTCTAAACAAAAATTTAAAAACAGTAGTTGCAAAAAAGCAAAAAGCATAAGGATATAGAAATTTTGAGAGTACAATGATGAAGAAATGTATTCTATTTAACTAGGAAACAAAAGGAAGCTTGTATAGGCAGAATAGATTTCAAGGCCAAAAAAGCATTACTTAAGATAAAAAGGGCCACTTTGCTATGATAAATGACAAACTTTGCTTTATATATTTTGACTCCATGTTACTAGGCCACATAGTTTTATAATTTTTATTTTCTTGGTAGATTAAATGATTTATCATTATGAAGTGACGTATTGCCAGAGAAAATTTATTAAGTGTAATGATAGAGATATGCAGAGGATATAATGGCACCTGGAGAAGTTCAGGACATGAGGGATTGGTAAAGATCAATGACGGGTCAACTTTCTTTGAAGAAATTATACCTGAGCTAAATCTCAAAGGATTATAAAGGAGTTTGCCAGGCAAAATAAAACATGCCAAACAAAGATAATGGCACGAGCAAGGCATAAATGCAAAAAACAGCAAGTGTGACAGGAGAATGACTTGTGAGGAAACAAGTAAAGAGTAGGAGATGAAAGCAGAGAAACTAGTAGGAAACAAAATATATACAGAGTTTTATGTTAATATGAGACCCTTGGAATTGATCCCATAGGCAATAGAAACCATTTCATAGTTGACATGGTGGAGATAAGGTGGTGCAGAGTGACAGGATCATACTCTATTTCAGAAGAATCACTCTAGTAGCTACCTGGAAAGAGAGTGAAGTAGGGCAAATTAGAGACAAAGAAATTTGTTATGAAAACATTGTACTTATTCTGGCCAGAGATAATGGTGGCATGAACCCAGGCAGTATTAATGAGGATGAAAAGAAAACTAAAGTAAAATTGTCAAGTATATTTCACCAATTTTTTTTTTTATTTTGAGTTGGAGTCTCACTCTGTCGCCCAGACTGGAGTGCAGTGGCCGCTCCCGGCCACCGCAGCCTCGACCTGCTGGGCTCCGGCGATCCTTCCGCCTCAGCCTTCTGAGTAGCCGGAATTACAGGCATGCGCTACCACGCCTGGCTGATTTTTTGATCTGTTGTAGAGACGAAGTCTCGGCAAGTTGCCCAGGTGGGTCTCGAATCCGCGGACTCAGGCAATCCACTCACCTCGGCCACCAAGCCCAGCCTCACCAAAATATTTTTGAAAGAATGAATATGATTATTTTAAGAGATATCCTAAAACATTTCATTGAATAATTCCACTTCAAAGAATTTATACTAAAGTTAATTAGAATTATCCACAAAGATTTATGTAGAAGATATTTTACATAAACAGTGCCAAATTAGGTTTTTAGAAATATTGACTATAACCTACAGGTGTAATAGTAGAAAAATGGTTAAATAAATTACAGTAGAAACCACTAAAATTAAATATGAAGCATTAAAAAATATGCTTTCAAAAAACATTTAATGACGTGGAGAAATTCTTAAAATATAAGTAGAATAAAGCATGATATAAAATTATTTGCAATATATCTCAATTATAGAAAAGGTTTTTTAAATATACATGAAAACATTTTTGTGGTAGGGAGAATAATGCCCCCTCCCAAAGATATCCATATCCTGATTTCCAAAGCTTTTGAATATATTACCTTACATGGCAAAAGGAACTTTGCAGATGTGATTATGTTTAAGGACCTCAAGATGAGGAGATTTTCCTGGATTATTTGAATGGGCTTGGTCTAATCACACGGGTCCCCTGAGAAGTGGAGAATCTGGCCGGGCTCGGTGGCTCAGCCTGTAATCCCGCGCTTTGGGAGGCCAAGGTGAGTGAATTGCCTGAGCCGGTGGATTCAAGAGCCGCCTGGGCAACTGGCGAGACCTCATCTCTACAATAAATCAAAAACTAGCCGGGCGTGGCAGCGCGCGCCTGTAGTTCCAGCTCCTTGGAAGGCTGAGGCGGAAGGATCGCCGGAGCCCAGCAGGACGAGGCTGCGGTGGCCGGGAGCGGCCACTGCACTCCAGTCTGGGCGACACAGTGAGACTCCAACTCAAAAAAAAAAAAGAAGTGGAGAATCTTACCAGGCTGTGGTCAGAGGGAGATGCACCGACTGAAGAAAGGCATAGAAGTGCAGCACTGCTGGCTTTGAAGATGGAGGAAGACATTAGCCAAGAAATGTGGGTGGCCTCTAGATGCTTGAAAAGGCTAAGAATTCTCCCCCAGAGCCTGCAGAAAGAAATGCAGCCGTGTCAACCACTTACATTTTAGCCCAATAAGCCCTGCGTTAGACTTCTGACCTACATGACTGTAAGAGAATATACTTGTGTTGTTTTAAGGTACTAAGTTTATGGCAATATGTTATGGTCTCAAAAAGAAAACTACAGCAGTTTGGAGGAAATTAACACCAAGAAGAGTGTTATTGGAGTGATTTGTCTCAGGGTGGTGGAATTATAGATGATGATTTTTACTATCGCAATAATGTCCTTCTGTATTTTCTTTATCATTACTATAATGGGAGGGAGGAGAAGCGGGAGAAGATTGTTAGTCTTCTCTAATTTTGTGTATAAAACCTTACGCGCATTCAGTTATTTTTTTGAGAGGAGTTTCTTGAAGTGGAAGTACTGAGTCAAAGGCTTCAGTCATTTCTAAGATCCCTGAAAATTCAATGGCCTTCATTTCAGACAGGTTGTACCAATTTATACTCCAATAGTCCTCTTTACTGAAATTTTGTTGAACTTGTTAGATTGGTTCTCTTTTATTCACTTTGTGAACACCAAGGAAATAAATTAAACACTGCTAAAAACAGAAATAAGAAAATAGAAGCAAAACTGAAATATAATTTGAATGTATATTTATTTTCATTGTACCTTATAACATATATACTTGGGACCACTTCACCTTACAAAGCATACTCAGTGGTGCTTCCAAAGCCACTCAAAGTTCTCTTACAACTCCAGTTTATTATTACTTGCTTTCTCATTACTCTATTGAAATTCAGAAGGGCCAGGAGTTTCAAGGTCTTGAGAGACCCAAGAAACCAAGAAACTTAAAAAGCCATACTTACTGTAAAAGTAGTGTTTAGTTCACTGTATTTTATATATCCCTACCTCATGTTCATTGTACTTTATGAAATCTTAGTACTTTAAATCCTACCTCAGACCCTGTAGAATTAGGCATATGTCGGGTGCCGGGTAGCAACTGATTGTGTAATTATATAATGTCTTAAGTAGTGTTTGTATTTAGAACTCTTGGGTTAAGCATTGTTAGTCCCAATTGCCATGCTGACTTCTGCTTTTACAACGGGATGTAAATGTTAAAGCGATAAGCCCCTTTCAGACATTCTTTGGCAGCAGACTTGGAGACACCAGTATTCTGCCTGCTCGCTCAGGTTAACTTATACGCAGTGACGGTATGAACCTAACTTATCTGACATTCCACTCTGCCCGTTGGGTGGGTTTCTGTCAATCACGGGCAGTCAGGTTGAAGCCCACGAAAGGCACCTACCAATACCAAGTGTTCCCATACCCATTAGGAGAGATTACCCAATCATGTAAAACCAAGTTTAGAGTTCTTTCCCCTCCCTCTGTAATGGTGCATAAAGACTGCTTGCCATGCTGGATCGGGGCTCTCATCCCTGAAGCCACAGCCGGCTTCGTTTGTGAGCCCAGATTCGAGCCTGAATAAAGACCCTTGTGTGTTTGCATCACAGCTGGCTCTTTGGTGGTCTCTCGGATTTTGAAATTTGGGTTTAACAGTCTAAGAATAGTCTTTCTGGAATATTCTGAAGTGCCCCTTCTTATAAAGAGTCATTTCTTTGGAATATAACCTCCCTTGCAGCCTTTTAACCCCCTTCTTGCATGGTGTTTCTCTCTGTGAGATTCTCTCTGCAATAGGTCTCCAAAGCAAGTCTCTAAGTACCTGAGTTTTTAACAAGTCCCTAGGATTTGATCTTCTCTTTGCCTGTAGGGAGGCAACCATTTCTTCAGCTGATTCTAATCAAGACACACACTCAGACTGGCAAATAACTTTAGGGTGTGTATTTAAGGGACAGATGCATTTTAAAATAGAAACAAAATCTATGTGATGTTTATTATGTGTGGCAAGGTGTTCCTGACAACTATCATAAACTGAATTAAAATTTTCAGAGAAACAATTATTATTGGGTTCAATAACCTTACTAAAGATTTAATAGCAAAAAAAAAAAAAAAAAAAGGAAGCTTTAAGCAATGAGATATAGGGTATATTTTTGACCTCCAAATGTTTTCTCAAGATTCTATTTGGCATGTAAAAAAATGCAACTGTCACTATCCTATCTAAATCAAAGGTGTGAAAAAATTCATTAAGTATTCCACATTTAATTAATAGTATTTTCTTGTTTTCTTAGAATTTAGAGGACACACGAGGGAATGATTTAGATAACCCAGTTGTCTTCTAAAAAGCTGCCCAAGTAGTTTTTAACTGATGTCTTCTTTTTCTTTTGATAAATCTCCCAACACTAAGCAGCGATATTTAAAATCATTCCTCTGACCTTAGAACTACACTCAAAGTACTAAGTCCTCGACAAATGTTTGTTGTTGATGATGATGATTGCATTTATCAGACCAAAAAACATTTTCAAGTGAAAAGGCTGACCCATCATTTCCCCCCTTTACCCTCCCTTACCTCCCTCAGTTTATTGAAAGCTACAAATAGAACTAGTCAACCTTGGAGTGAAGTAATGTCACCAGGAAGCACAAAGTGCTGTTGAGTCATTTTTAAAAATCACCCTTCACTGACACAGTGGTAGAGCTCCAGCTCTATTCAGTGTGATTACTTCAGGCTGACTCCTACTACAGAAGATTTGAGCAGCCCGCCCCATATTCTCTGCCCTTGATCCTATTCCAATCTCAGTCCAGAAGAAATCCCTTTCCATAACAATAAACAAACAATAACAATACACTGGGTAGACTAGCTGTTAGCAAACTGAGAAGTAAAACATGTTTTCTACACAATCACCATTGTTGATTAATACAGCATGATGCCCAATAACTTACCTATCCATTTATGACATCTTTATCAGCAACCTAGTATGAAAGATACAAAAACCTTAAAATTATTTTTGAGGTACATTTTGAGTAATTCACATTTTCAAGCACTTTTATTTTATTTTGTTTTAATTAATTTATTTATTTTTGAGTTGGAGTCTCGCTCTGTCGCCCAGACTGGAGTGCAGTGGCCGCTCCCGGCCACCACAGCCTCGACCTGCAGGGCCCCACCGATCCTTCCGCCTCAGCCTTCCAAGGAGCTGGAACTACAGGCGCATGCTACCACGCCTGGCTAATTTTTGATTTATTGTAGAGATGAGGTCTCGCCGAGTTGCCTGGGTAGGTCTCGAACCCACGGACTCAGGCAATCCACTCACCTCAGCCTCCCAAAGTGCTGGGATTACAGGCTGAGCCACCGAGCCCGGTTTTCAAACATTTTTAATTAAACTTTTTATTTTGGAATAATTGTAGGTGAACATGCAATTATGAGAAAATAATACAAAGAGATCTCACGTACACTTTACTCAATTTTCCACAATGGTAATGTCTTAAAAAACAAGAATACAATATTGCACATGGGATATTGACATTGATACAGTAATGGGTACTAAACATTGCCTTCACTACCAGGATCTGCCATGTTGCCCTTTCATAGCTATACTCACTTCCCTCTGTCCCCTACTCTTTTCTTAAGTCTTGACATAAACTAGTCTGTCCTCCATTTTTATAATTTTATCAATTTGAGAATGTTAATATGAATGGAATTAAATCTGTAGTAGGTAACCTTTTGAGACTGGCTTTTCCACTCAGCATAATTCCCTTGAAGTTCATCTAAGTTGTGTCTATCAATAGTTAATTCCTTTGTATTGTTGTGTAGTATTTCATGGTAGGGACATACCACTGTTTCTTTAACCATTCACCCACTAAAGGGCATCTAGGTTGTCTCCAGGTTTGGACTCTTGCACACAAAAAAATGCCATAAACATTTGTGTGCAGGTTTCTGTGTGAAAGTAAATTTTCATTTCTCTGGGATAAATGCTCAAAAGTGCAAATGCTGGGTTTTATGATTGATTTATGTTTAGAGTTTTAAGGCATTACCACACTGTTTTCCAAAGTGGCTGTACCATTTTACATTTCCACCAACAATGTGTGAGTGATCCACTTTCTCTGCATTTTTGCCAACCTTTGGTCTTGTCACTATTGTTATAGATATAATTTTATTTTATTTTATTTTTTTTTTGAGTTGGAGTCTCACTCTGTCGCCCAGACTGGAGTGCAGTGGCCGCTCC
>NW_007260100.1:1076566-1083805 GCF_000164805.1 Carlito syrichta
AATCCACTCACCTCAGCCTCCCAAAGGCGTGGGATTACAGGCTGAGCCACCGAGCCTGGCTTAATTTAATTTTTAATTAAACTTTGTTTATGTGTTTATTTATATATAAACATATATTTATATATATTGTTTTATGTATATATATTAGCCATTCTAATAGATGTGTAGTGGTATCTCATTGTAGTATTAGTTTGCATTTCAATAATGACTAATACTGTTGAATATTTTTTCATGTGCTTCTTTCTAACTGTTGGTGAAATGTCTCTTCATGTTTTTTGCTTATGTGCTAATTAGATTGTGTGCTTTTTTTACTGTTGTATTTTGCAAATTTATTATTATTATTATTATAGCTATGTTGGGTACAAGTCAGGATTAGCTACACAAGCTGGCTGCATGCAGGTGAAGTTCGGACTTCCAACTGGTCCTCACTTTCCCTGGTTTAGGAACAGGTTCCCTTTGTGATGCTACGTGTTCTCTCCTTTCCTCCTTCCCTCCCCTGGCAGAGTCCATCGACTGCTGATCCCTCCCTTGTGAATAATGTTCAGGTCCCATTTATGAGTGATAACATTCAGTATTCAGTTCTTTGTCTCTGTGTTAGATCACTAAATATGATGGTCTTCAACTCCATCCAATTTGCTGTGAAGCAATTCACATTTTGTTGAGAGTTATTTCTGAAAAAAAGAAAGAAACAACAACAAAAAAACAGACAAAACAACCTACCAGGTTGCGAGCATAATCTTTTAAAAAAGAGCTTTCAATACTCTCTCATTTGCCAAGACAAGCACAAAACAGTATCTAATTGTGCCGGAGACTGTGGAAAGCACTGAATAAGGGGACAAATTTGAGCAGAAATAGTGTCAGCCTTTGACAGAAAGGCAAAGTTGAAAGGAAAGGCAGAGCAAATTTGGTTCTCTCATCTTCATCTTCTCAGCAGATGCCTTGTTTCCGTCTGTTTTATTAAATAAAAGTAAACTCTTCTCTGAAATTTCTCAATGTTATCCATTCAATTGTCTTTCCTTCCTCTTTAATGCAAGGAAGAAACTCATTCAATTCCATTCTTTCTAGGACTATCGCAAATTGTCCACTTCCATTTCACCCCTACATATCTTACAGCATCAATCTCTTCCCTCCACTAGCGTATTCTTCTTAGCTTTTAAGAAGGATCAAATCTTCTCATATGCTATAAAACACCAAAACCACCTCTCTCAATTCTGTAACTTTTCTTAAGGTTCTTATTCTTAAGCTAGCACTTAGCCGGCACTTACTGAATTCTTAATATGTTCCGAGGAAGTGTTTCTAACGCAAACTCTTTACATGAGATTTTTCATTTAATCCTCACATCAACTTTATGAGGTAGGTAATATTATTATCCTTAACTGACAGAGCAAACTGCAACTCCTGAGTTTAGTAACTTGCCCCAAACTATGCAAGTATTTAGTGGTGAAGATGGAATTTGCGTGAATAACTGACTTCAAAGTCTAATAAGCTCTTAAACACTGCATGGAGCTGTGTGTCCTTTTCTTTCTCTCTCCCTCCCTCTCCCTTTCCCATTTCTCCCTTTCCCTTCTTTCTTTTCTTTCATTATCCTCTTTTTCAAAAGGATACTCAAATCCTCTATGCTTTCCTATCACATATATTACTTTCTGGCAATGATTTTTGCTTCTACAATTGCATTACAACTACTCTATCAAATAATTTTCCAGTCATCAAATTTGACCTTTCCTTTTCCCCCTGTCAATTTTCAGGCCTCATCTTCTACTTTTCTATAGCACTCTACACAGATGGCCATATCATTGTTTTTGTATCCTTTTCCCTCTTGACGGCACTAACACTGTACAATCCTAGCCCTAATTTGACCACTTCACACATTCATTTTTTCATTCATTTATTCATCCACTCATTCAGTAAATATTTATTGAATATCTATCTTGCGTTGGATGTGCTGGGAATACCACCGTGAACCAAACCAAGTTTTTGACCTCAGAGAATTTACACTTTAGTGTAGAGTGAGAGGCAATAAACAAATTTTTTTTTTAAAGAGTAAAATGTATTATTTAAAAAAACGATGTATCTGAAGAATGAACATTCAGGCAGAGGGATAACAAATTCAATGTTTTAGAGGCAAGAATAGCACAGAAGCCATCCCAGCTAGAGCACAGTAAATGGAAGGAGAGAGTTAAGTAAACAGTCAGAGTGGTAAATGGGTCAGGTCATATAGGCCTTAAGGATTGTGTAAGGACTTTGGATTTTGCTTAGAGTGAGACAGGAAGTCATTGGAAATTCTGAGCAAAGTAGTAACATGCTATGACTTTTATTTTAAATGATTACTTTGCTATGTTGCCAAAGACTGAAGGAAGACAAAGGTAGATGCAAAAAGACTAATTCCATCATAGTAATGTCAGTGAGAAATGACTATAATCTGAAGGAGGTTGTAATGTGTGACTGAATTAGAGATATATTTTGAAGTAGACCTAATAGGATATACTAACAGATACAAAGAGAAGTCAAGAGTTTTGGTTTGAGTTAGTGGAGAAGCGGGTATTGTGGAAACTGAAAATTATATGAGTTATGACTACAAAATCACAAATAAAAATAAAGTAAAAAGGTAAATATTTATTTTGAATGTGTGATGACCTGTTTCCCAGATGATCCGTAATAATCTCGATCGCATCCTGCAATATCTTGCCTGTAATGTTATGAGACAGTCTGAGCCAAAATTACCTGGCCAAACCATTCATGAATTCCTGACCCAGAGAAACTGTATGAGCTAATAAAGGTTTATATTTTATGACATTAAGTTTTGGAACAATTATTTGTGCAGGAAAATATATCCAATGCAGATTTTGGTGCCAGGAATGAAGTGTTATCATGAAAAAACTTAAAATATGGAGACGCTTTGGAACTAGTTAGTGAATAGAAGCTGGAAGGATTTTTGAGAAGATTAACTAAAAGCCTGGAAGGCATGGAAGAGATTGTTACAGAATCTGGATGGACATTAAGGAAGCTGCAGAGGGCTTAAAGGAAAGTGGGAGAAAGTTATTGGATACTGAAAGAAAGGAAAATCTTGTTATACAGGTGTTGAAAATTTAGCAACACTGTCACCTGTGGTAATGTAGAAAGTAGAAAATATAGAACCTGAATCACTGGATGATCTAGCTATGGAGATATCCAGGCCTAATGTTGAATGGGTCTCCTGGTTTCTTCTTGCTGTTTATAACAAAATGTGAGAAGAGAGTGGTAAGCTTAAGGAAAGACTGTTAAAACAAAAAGGAACCAGGCTGGCAGGTTTTGAAAATTCCCAAACTCTCCAGATGGCAGACTTGTTGAATTAAGGAATTGCTCTGGGGCAAGGGTCAACTCCAGGTCACTGTCAGAAAAACAGGGTACAAAAAAGAAACTCAGAGTGTCTGTAAAATTCTTTGTTAAGACATTAGAAAAATGCAGAACAGTGTCTCAGAGATCCATTTAATTAAATAATAAGGCTTCTAACAAGCTTAAGTTTGTGGCTTTTCAGGAGTCTTAGTAGAAGCTCCAAGGTAGAAAAGGCTTATCTTGAGGAGATTTTGTCTAATGGAGTGAGTCTCCCAAAATATTCATAAGGTATACACACAATTTAAAAACTAAATTTAGCCAGGCTCGGTGGCTCAGCCTGTAATCCCGCGCCTTTGGGAGGCTGAGGTGAGTGGATTGCCTGAGCCCACGGGTTCGAGACCCGCCTGGGCAACTTGGTGAGACCTCATCTCTACAATAAATCAAAATTAGCCTGGCGTGGTAGCGCGCGCCTGTAGTTCAGCTACTTGGAAGGCTGAGGCGCAAGGATCACTGGAGCCCAACAGGTTGAGGCTGTGGTGACCGGGAGCGGCCACTGCACTCCAGTCTCGGCGACAGAGTGAGACTCCAACTCAAAAAAAAAAGAAAAAGAAAAGGAAAGGATGACTAATGCTTAGAAGGTGAACTTTATGGTTCACCTAACCCTTAGCCTAACTTAGCCTAATACTACCCACACCTCAGTGTGGCAGGGGTATCCTGGCAGTCTTTGTTCCCAATATGAGTACCTGGTCCTGGAATGAGAAGAGCAGACCTTAATCTCAAAAAAATATGTAGTCGGGCTTGGCGGCTCAGCCTGTAATCCCGCTCTTTGGGAGGCTGAGGTGAGTGGATTGCCTGAGCCCGCGGGTTCGAGACCCGCTTGGGCAACTTGGCAAGACCTCATCTCTACAATAAATCAAAAAATCAGCCGGGTATGGTAGTGTGCACCTGTAATTCCGGCTACTCGGAAGGCTGAGGCGGAAGGATCGCCGGAGCCCAGCAGGTCGAGGCTGCGGTGGCCGGAAGCAGCCACTGCACTCCAGACTGGGCGACTGAGTGAGACTCCAACTCAAAAATAAAAATAAATTAATTAATTAATTAAATAAATAAAAAATAAATGTATTGAAAAAACCACTGCTAGCATGCACTGATGGGGACAGAAAACTCCAAAATGAAAAGAGGACTTTGGACCCTAAAACTTCTATAGACAGGAAGCAAGTTTAAGAAAACCGTGCAGCTGAAAATAGGGACTCAGGGTAGAACCAAGGACACAGGAGACAAATCCAAGAGCCATGCAAAATAATTCCTGAGCAGGAGTATGACTGAGGCCTAATCAAGAAGCAACCACCATTTGCTCAGCTAAATTTCAGAATTTCTTTGGATCAGTGTGTCTCCTGTTTTCTACCCTCTTGAGTGGGAATGTCTACAGTGGTTATCATAGCTGTGCCTCTCTCGCTATTGTACATTGGATGTGCAGAAAGCAGGTAGATTATCTCTTTAGTTGACAGGTCTTTGGACCAAGAGGAACTGTTCAACAGAAGCTATATGTTAAGGACCATAATAAAAGAGCCTCATCTGCACTAAGGCATGATTTAAATGATAAGGTTCTAGACTTTGAGATAATGCTGGAATGGTATTAAACTTTTTGGGACCTGGGGGAGAGTGAGCGTATTTTTTCTATGGAAGGGGTATATATTTTTCGTGATCAGAGGGAGGTAGCAGGGCTCTGAGATGAACTTTAGTAATTCTTCTTTCCTGGTATCCATGCTCTTGTGTGTCCCTTTCCACCCTAAATGGGGCTGGCATGTGTACCTGGTAGAACAGTGCAGAACTGACAGTGTGTGAAAAGACATTGTGATTTTTATCTTGCTCTTTTTGGAATCATTCACTCTGGGGAAGTCAACTGCCATGTTGTAAGTAACCCTATTCGGTGCTCCACATGGGGAAAAACTGAGGATTCCTATCAACAGTTAGCATAGTTTTCTAGTCATGTGAGTGAGCCATTGTGGGAGTGGATTCTCCAGCCTCAGTCAAGTTTTTAGATAACTGCAACCCCAGCCAACATCTTAACTGCATCCTCATGAGGAGACCCTGAATGAGAACTACCAACCTAAGACCCTTCTGAATCCCTGACCCACAGATACCATAAAATAATACATGTATTATTGTTTAAACTACTAAGTTTTGGGATAATTTGTTATGTAACAATAAATAACTGCTACAGAATGAGAAATAATATGAAAAATGCTAAAATAAATTTAAAAATTATTTTTCAAAAAGTTGATACACCCCCCAAAATGAACATAATATTTTTATTAATTAACTGCTTGTTACACTGCTATCTTATCTATTCTTATATAGTTTTTGTGTTAATGCTCTTTGAGAATAAGTCAATATTCTCTCTAGTGTGGTTTATCAATTTTTTTTATTACTGACAGTTTTTACACATTTCTTTCAGCCTCACATGTAATGTCATGTACAGTTTTAGAATTTTTGTCAAATTTGGAAGACCGTCTATCAAAATTGTTTAATTTAGGAGCTGTAAGATTTCAGAGTATTTCACATTTTTTAATATAGAGACTAATATTAAATACTATTTGAATTGATGATACTCATTAACCATTTTTGAGTCAATGTGCTTGTTGTAGTGGCATTATTATGAGTTTTACGTTATCCAATCAATGGCAGTACTGTGTCAAATCAGCAAGAAATTTAAATCTTTTTTCAATTTATTCATATGATTCACTTCTCTTCATTATTTGGATTCTTAAACAATCCAAGAGCCTATTCATTACTTCTCTTCAAAATTTATCTCTTCCTGTTAATGAATTACTGCTTTTGGCATAATCTGGAAAGAATGTTTCATTTCTCAATGTCAGAATAATTTTTATTGATTTCATCACTCATCTTTATCACTTTTGCTTCATGTTTCATTAATTTTTTATCTGAATTTTCTCAGTGCTTTAATAAATAAATTTAAAGGTGACAAAAGAAGTACCTTTCATATTCAAATCAGGAGTCTGTAAATTTTCACTTTTTTAACTGAAACTTCTATAATGGCTAATTTTACATGTCAACTTGACTGGGCTGTGAGACACCCAGAGAGCTGGTATAACATTTTTTCTGGGTGTGTCTGTGAGGGTGTTTCCGAAAGAGATTAGCATTTGAATCAGTAGACCCAGTAAAAAGATCTGCCCTCACCAGTGGGTAAGGCATCATCTTATTCAATGAGGGTCCAAATAGAACAAAACAACAGAGGAAGGGTAAATTCTCTCTCTCTCTCTCTTTTGAGTTGGAGTCTCATTGTGTCACCCAGGCTGGAATGAAGTGGCACACATACTCATGGCCACCCCAACATCAACTTGCTGAGCTCCAGCGAACTTTCTGCCTCAGCCTTCCAAGTAGCCGGAACTACAGGCGCGTGCTACCATGCCCGGCTAATTTTTTATTTTTTTATTGTAGAGAAGAGGGCTTGTCAGATTGCCCGGGCTGGTCTCAAACCTGCGGGCTTAGGCAATCCACTCACTTCCATCTCCAAAGTGCTGGTATTACAGACTGAGCCACTGAGCCCAGCCAATTCTCTCTCTCTTTTCCTGAACTGGGATGTCTATCTTTTCCTGCCCTCAGATATCAGAGCTCCTGATTATTAGACCTTTGAACTTCAGAAATCATACCAGCACCCTCCACCCCTCTAACCCTAGACTAGGAGTTACACCATCAGCTCCCTTGGTTCTCAGGTCTTTGGATTTGGGTTGTATTACACCACTGGCTTTCCTAGTTCTCCAATTTGCAGATGACATACCATGAGATTTCTTGGCCTCCATAATTGAATGAGCCAATTTCCATAAAAATCTCTTTTATATCTATCTATCTATCTTTTTTTTTTTGAGTTGGAGTCTCACTCTGTCGCCCAGACTGGAGTGCAGTGGC
>NW_007260100.1:1083825-1124719 GCF_000164805.1 Carlito syrichta
ATGCGCTACCATGCCCGGCTGTTTTTGATTTATGTAGAGATGAGGTCTCGCTGCCCAGGCGGGTCTCGAACCTGCGGACTCAGGCAATCCACTCACTTCAGCCTCCCAAAGGTGTGGGATTACAGGCTGAACCACTGAGCCCGGCTATCTATCTATCTATCTATCTATCTATCTATCTATCTATCTATCTATCTATCTATCTATCTTACTGGTTCTGTTTCTCTGGAAAGCCCTGACTAAAATGCTTTCCAAAACATATTTTTAAGTCTGCTTTTCAATATCAGAATAAAACCATATGACTATGTGAATACATTGCTAAAATCCATACTTTAGAGTCTCACAAAGGTCCCTAAAAGTAAAGAGCCATGAAGCCTTGTTTTTTGCACAGTAAGTCCTTCTGTGGTTCTGAGAAATTATATGAATGGTGATGTCCTTTTCTAAGATGAAGTAGAGTGTGGGAAGTGTGGGAAAGAACACCAAGAGATATGATCAATTTCAGATGTCTACTGGTAGGGTGACCATATAATTTTTTTAATCCAAATCGTTACACATTTGAGCATGAAAAAGAGTACCATGTTACAAACAATAGGTATAAACTGGGACAGTCCCAGACAATAGATGTATAATCACCCTACCTATTGGACACCTAAGTACAGATATTGAGTAGGCAATTGCTTGTAGATGGTTAGATTTCAGGAGAAAGATCTGGCCTGGAGAAAATCTTTGAGTGAGAGTGGGGAAGCATTAATATTTAAATGCTATTAAATGTCATGAAACTAAATGAAATCATCCAGAGAAGGAATGTATATAGAGTAGGCAAAAATACTGAGATCTGAGCTCTGAAATACACAGCATTTTAGAGGTCAAGAAGACAGGGGTTAGCTATGGAAAGAGAGCCAGTGAGAGGAGGAAGAAAAACATGATGTTCATGAAGCCACGTGTTGAAAAGGTTTTTGAAAGCATAGGATCAATCAGCCAAATGCTGCTAAGTCTAGAGAAATGAGAACTCAGAAGTGATCCTTGGACAGAATCGGCTATATAATTGTCTGGGTCCAGTGAAAAAATGGAAATGTAATGTCCTTTGTTCAAAAGTTATTAAGAATTTCAGGATGGTAGCAGCAGAGCATTAAACCAAGCATGGGGCTCTTCTAAGCATAAGGCCCTTGTGCTACTGTGCAATTTGCACAAATACCATAAAACGATCCCTGCCTTTGGCTCTTACAACCTGAGGGTCACTGATGACAATTACAAGAACAATTCTGGTAGAGCTGTCTGGACAAACGACTAATTGAATTAGTTTCTAGAAAGAATGGAAACAGAGGAAGTATAGCTGTACCTCTTCTGATTTTTTTCTTAAAATTTTTTTTTCTTTTATTTTAGCAAAGAAGAGGGATGGTGGCTGGAGGAAGTATTGAACACAAGGGGATGTTTAAGATGAAAGAATGACGGAATTTTGTATACTGATTGGAATGATTCATTCAAGGGGAAAATTGATGATGCAGAGTAGCGGGGCAATTATAAGAGTAATGTCCTTGAGGAGGTGAGGAGTGAACAGGTCTTTCATTTTAACAGGAGCAAACATAGAAGGTATAGTAAAGGATGCAGAGAAGTTAGTAGATTTGGAGGTGGAGTTGTGATGAAGTTATCTCTGATTGCTTCTGTCTTCTAAGAAAATAAGTAGCCGGGCTCAGTGGCTCAGCCTGTAATCTTGCGCTTTGGGAGGCTGAGGTGAGTGGATTGCCTGAGCCTGCGGGTTCGAGACCCGCCTGGGCAACTTGGTGAGACCTCATCTCTACAATAAAAAAAATAATAATAACTGGGCATGGTAGCATGCGCCTGTAGTTCCAGCTATGTGGAAGGCTGAGGCGGAAGGATCACTGGAGCCCAGCAGGTTGAGAGGTCGAGGCTGTGATGGCCAGGAGCATGCCACTGAACTCCAGTCTAGGCAACAGAGTGAGACTCCAACTCACAAAAAAAAAAAAAAAAAAAAGGAAAATAAGAAGAAAGACCTTAAGTTGAGAGCAAGGAGTGTGTGAGGTGGTGTTAGAGGTTTGTGGAATGAGGAGGTGTCATTTGTTTATTGTTGTACAACCTATATTAGCATGGTATCTGGTACGTATTAGGTACAACTCCACATAAGAGTCACCAAATTCTTTACATTCTCACACTAACCACTGTTTTAGGTTTGTATTTTTCTTTGCTTAACTGGTCTCCTACTTTAATTTTTCTCAACTCTAAACTAATCCCCACTGAGGTATTATATGCCTACATTCCTTAATCAAAAAATGCTTGGTGATAAATAAATGAACAAATAAATTGTTATACAAACATCAGCATTGGACAATTACAGACCCTATGACTTTTTTTTTTAAACAGAGGAAAGCTATACATAATGTGAAATGAGTGGATCTTAAGTTTGGGCTTAGAGAATTCTTACCTATAAAGATCATATACATTTGTCAGTAAAAAGAGAGAATAAAAAGGAAAAGTATGTCACTTTTAGCTTTATGTCTGTCCCTTTTGTCTCTAGAAAAATAAAAATAAATCAACATATATGTTACTCATCTGAAAATAGGCAGAAGTTTCTAACTTTAAGACTTTAAAAAAGTATCTGAACATGGTGGCTCACACTTGTAATCCCAGCACTTTGGGAAGCTGAGGTGAGAGGATTGCTTGAGTCGAGGAGTTTAAGACCAGCCTGGAAATATAGTGAGACCTCTTCTCTAAAAATAAAAAATAAAAAAAATTAGCTGGGCTGTGGTGGCATGAACCTGTAGTCCTAGTTATTTGGGAGGTTAAGGTGGAAGCCCAGAAAGTTGAGGCTGAACCCAGAAAGTTGAGGCTGCCATGAGCTGTGATCATGCCATTGCTCACCAGCCTGGGCAACAGAGTGAAACCCCTGACTAAAACAAAACAAAACAAAACAGACTTTTTAAAAAGATTGTATTGAACAATATTTGAAACATACAGAAAACTGTAAATGATAAAACCATCCACTGCCCAGTTATATTCATTGCTAACAGTAACGTTCACCTTTTACTCTAATTGTATATTTTAAATTGACTTCATGCCTTTCTTATGGTGTATTCTGCTTTTATTCATTTATATTATAAACATTGTTTGTTATTAAATATTCTTCTAAAACTCTCAATTATAATGGCTGCGGTATATTCTACCATACAGATGTATCATAATTTAAGCATTTCTTTATGTTGGTCATTTATGTTTAGACTTTCTTTTTGGATAAAATAAAACTATCATGAGACCAAAGTATGGCCATGATCATTATCTTTCCATTTTGTGATGTGTTGAGTTCAGAGGACTGGAATCCAGCAGGCAATTATCAGCTTCTCCCCCTACCCCCATCTTTGTCACATCATGTTATATCCTCTATCTATACCCTTTTTTTCTAAAGAATAATTCCAGGAAAGCAGTCTACATTTTAAAAAACATCTGAGCTCTAGAGCGGACACATTTTTGCTACTGTCTTTTAAAAAAAATCTTTTAAGATAACACATCAGGGACAAAACACTTGAAAGAAAAATACTGCTATAAAAGCTACATAATCTTTCTTAGATAACGCTGCTACACCTTTTTTGAAATTGGACTTTTCTTATAGTTTACATTTTGCTGTAGTTGAATTTATTAAGATCCCATGAAGATGAAGTAATGTGGCTAGCTGAGAGTAGATACCTCCTACTTTGTCTCTATTCCTATATGCAGGTGACTTGGAAATCCTCAAATTACAGAGAATAAGAAATACTTTGTATTACAAAGTTTATGAATTCCCAGAACACCTGCTTTAAAGACATGCTGCTCTGGTGATGAATCACCCAAGCTTTATAAAATGATTCATCATTAATCATTACAAAAAATAGGCTTAACAATTCATAAGCTCAAAATAATGCTACTTTATTAGCTCCATATTTATTAAAACTATATTACTTTGATTAAGTTTGGAAACAAAAAAATTCTATAAGTTTACTCCTAAATATGGTAGACCTTTTCATTCCTTCAATGTTCTATTTAGTCATATCCGTCAAGGTGACATTTTTTAGCAGAAGAAAAACTTGGTATATGACTTTTTTTCCCTAAAAGAAAGTAATATTTCTAGGTCTTTGGTCCATGTTTCTGCATAAAACATTAAATAGAGAAAAACAAACAGTTTTTTCTCCCTCTCCTATATTCTCAACTCTCAACACAGAACACTTCTGTGACCAAGTATGTGGGATTTTTTTCCACACCAAACAATTCTCCAACACCAGTTAGTGTCCCACAATTCAATCTGCTGCTAACCAGAGTTAATGCAGACCACACAGGTTAAAGGTTCAGTTCCATGATGCTTCCCCTGCTCCACTTCAGAAGCTAATCTCAAATTCTGTCTTACTTGGCAAAAAAATGGAGATTCCCATGATTCCCTTTTCAGGTTCAATTTGCAAAAGCGGCTCACAGAACCCAGGAAAACAGTTTGCTTACTGTTACTGATTTATTACAATGGATATTTTAAAAGATACAAGTGAACAGCCAGATGAAGAGATATATAGGGTGAGGTTCAGAAGGATCTGAAGCACAGAAACTACTCTCCCTGAGGAGTTGGGGTGCAGCAACCCTCTTGTTCGCCAACCTGGAAACTCTCTTGAACTTTATGCTTATGGAATGTTTATTGAGGCTTCATCACGTGGGTGTGAACAATTACTACCTTCATTTCCAGCCCCTGTTTCCTCTGTGTAGATGGGGAGCTGGTAGAGCTGAAAGTTCCAAGTTTCTAATCATGGCTTGGCATTTCTGGTGATGACCCCCCCATCCAGGAGCCCATCAAGACACTTCATTAGAATAAAGAATGCTCCTATCACTCAGGAAATTACGAGGGTTTTAGAAGCTTCCTGCCAAGAACTGGGGCCAGAGACCAATATATTATTATTTCACAAGCACATACTTAACTCTATACAGATCTATGTGTTGTTGTACATCAAATATGAGAGTCAAGGCTCTGGAAATTTTCTGTCACCTGGCTATGTTTCCAAATATTTCAAGTCTCCATTTCTAAGTCAAGATGAGAAAACTGAGGCCAGGATGCTTCATTAGTAAGATCAAGGTCACATCTGTGCTCAAACAAAGCTTTAAGAAGAACTAACAGCCCCTCGGTTTCCAATCTGTTGCTGAACCAGTGAGTGAGCCTGTCTGTGTTTTCCAGGCACAGTATATTTCAGCTTTGCCCTTCCACACCTGCCTGAGGCTCTTCCTAATCAGTGTCAGAATAGGAATTTTAATTCTAAAGTACACAGAATGGCATTTGTGTGCCCTAGAAGCATGCAATATCCAGGGAAAGCTGTGTACTGGGAATAGATGGATATATGGGGCTCCACATGCTTTGGAACCACTTTGGAGTAGCTTTTCCATTTTCTGGAGCAAATCACTTAACCTATTTGAACCTTAGTTGCCATATATTTAAAATGGGAATGTCTTAGTTCCTATGTCTGATGATTTTGTAGTATTGAATGAGTTCCCCGCACCATGCCTGGCACAAAATAAGCACTATATTTGCCCTAAAAGGAACCTGTATACTACTGTGCTGGCAAAGCATCAGATTGTGGCTCCAACTTTGTTGTTTCGTGAGTGAATTTTTGAAGGTTGCTTTGGTGTTTTCTATCATCATGTCAACCACAGAATGATGAGGTTCACACATTTGTGAAGAATAACTTTATTTCTTATAAAGGACTGCACCCTGCAGGGTGGCCATTCTGACAGGCTGGGAAGTGCAGCCTCCCGCCGGTAGCCAGAAATAAGTACTATCAGGGTGAGAAGAATAAGACAGGAGGATTTATGCTGAATGGGGTGGCCAAATAACATGTATTGAGCTATAGGAGGAATCATGAAAATTTATGAAAAGAAAAACATGCACATGCGCAATTGAGTTTCATGCGTCTCCATAGGACCCGTGTTCAAAATATGGTGGCGTTAGCATGACCCAAAGGTGAAGTATTTGGCCCCCTGATGCCAAAAGGTTAAGCAGAGGACATGAAAACCCTCACTGTGCATTCTCCCTAGACTGGCCAGAAGCACTCCCTGGTCAGTGGTCTCATATCACGTAGAAATGCTAGTCGGCTGCTGTGTCAAAATCCCCAAAAAGGTAGGGGCAGTGTCAGGCGGTTGGTTGCTATCAGGGGTGGAGTGAGTCTTTCAAAAGGGTTGGATTCTGTCAACCCTTAGGGAGGAAAGCCTAAAGGCAGTTAGCAAGGGAGGGGGTATAATCAGGTAATAAGGCGTGTCTAACCGCCCATTCCGTCATAGCTAGAAACTCAGTTTTTAAAGTTCTCTGAGGTTCCCTTGACCAAGAGGGGGTTCGTTCGGTCAATTGGGGGGGTGTTTAGAATTTCATTTTTATTTCTCAATATGAACAGGTAAAGCATTAGTTCCAGGATTAGCACGGTAGGGGTAAGACTCTTAAATGCAGTTATTTGTCCAGAAGCCCAAGCAATTTTCAAAAACTACTTCAAAGATACCCCAGAAAAAAATAGTAATGGACAGAGCTTCTTTCTCTTGCTTCCGTTTCATTAAGCATGAAACTAGAAACATAAGAAATGCTAAGAGAAATTACCCACTCTTTTTATTGAAGCTCCCCGCCCCCAGGATGGCATCTAATTGCTTCTTGAAGAGTTCCAGTGAGTTGCTTTCAAAAATGTGACTTTCTGTTTCTTTCTTTCTTTTTCTTTTTTTTTTTGAGTTGGGGTCTCACTCTGTCGCCCAGACTGGAGTGCAGTGGCCGCTCCCGGCCACCGCAGCCTCGACCTGCTGGGCTCCGGCGATCCTTCCGCTCAGCCTTTGGAGTAGCTGGAACTACAGGCGCGTGCTACCACGCCCGGCTAATTTTTTTATTTTATTGTAGAGATGAGGTCTCGCCAAGTTGCCCAGGCGGGTCTCGAACTCGCGGGTTCAGGCAATTCACTCACCTCGGTATCCCAAAGCGTGGGATTACAGGCTGAGCCCGGCGACTTTCTGTTTCTAAAAGCATTTTTCCAAATCTGTGACTAGGAAGGATATGAGGTTACACCAAATTTATACTTGCTCTTTGACCTAAAACACGTGCTTTGTACACAACAGACTAGCATACATTGAAACAAATAACAGGTCCCAAATCAGAGAGAACTCAAGCACTTTATCACTATACCTTGTTGTTAGCTGCCTTGGACCCTGGGTAATTTCTCTTAAGGGAGAAAGCGTTGGAGCTACAAGACATAGGATTAATTACTTTAACCTACTTCTATTTATGAATGTACAATTCCTGTGAAACAGTCTCAACCCCACTGCTTCTGAATAACAAAACAGCATAATTTAGGCTCACCCACTAAGGTCCTGTCCTCATTACTGCAAGCTAGACCCAGAACAATCTCTTTCCTAATGATGGTCCTTTCCTGGCCCTTTTGGCATTATTTCAAGATCATATTAAAGCAGTTTTTCACTAATTACCAAAAGACTTTTTATTATTATTTCAAACATTAGACCAATGAGATTATATCAACCTCCTCAGAGAAAAGGAATCTCTAAATATATAGCTGCTGAAGATACAAATTAGCAACTACATGAAGGTGACAAGAAAAACAATCCCTTCGCCAAGAAGCAAATCAGTTGGCTCTTATTTTACATGAGATGTGTTTTTACTTCTTTTGCCTGGGCAACAACTAGGATGAGCAGAATCCAGATTTTATTGTGACCATTGGGAAATGCTTCTCTCCCTGAAACACACGGGAAAGATATGTAAAGAAGTGGATTTTAAAATGCAGGGAAATAGAGGGGTGTGGAAATCTGAAGTCCCAAGGTTTTACCCAAGTGAAGGAGCTTGCACAGCCCTAAAGTTTGCAACTGTTAAGTGGTGGGATTTACAGCAAGCCCCTACTCCTCAGTAACTTTTGCTGAAGTCCCAAGTTCTACAGGGTATTAAATAATTCCTTTTGGTTGGAGGATTGTCTCCTATTGAAGCGTAAATCCCCTGGAGGATTAAACTGAAAAGTTTTTGTTCCTAGAGGTTACTAGGCACTTCCCAAACAAGGTGGTAGGTGGGATGCAGAAAGAGGGTGGAAAGACATCAAAGGGAAAGAAGAAGTTGTAATTTGAGGGGATGAAAAGAGTGCTTTGGAGATTGTGAGAATGCTGAAAAACAAACAGAAATGGATGATGGATGATTATTCTTCCTGCAAGTAACAAGAGGTCATGAATAAAAGGTCTAACTTTGTAGCAGAAACCAAATGTTTCAAAAGAGCAGGTATACTTTGTGATAGGAGGAGGGGAATAGTTATACATGTAGGGGGAATGGTGGTGGGGTTTGGGGATGCACACAGACAATACTGCCTTGGGGAGAGTTGTTTTTTAGATTAAACAGATTAAATATGTGTGCCTATGTGTTGGAGTGAGGGTGGGTGGGATCTGGGTTCCAGAAGGAGTGGCTGGAGAGTTAACTTTCCTTTTCCATTTCTGGTGATGTGGTTAGTTAGAAGTCTAAAATCTTTTTGATGCCAGAACATCAGTATGTTGAGTTGTAGCTCTCTACCTTGTGCTTTGTATGCTAGTATAAGGGAAAGTATTACCAACTGTAACCCAAATGTTCATTGACTCACTAACTTCCAACTGTGTAGAAGCAGAGTCTCAGCCTTACAACCTGCAAATTTTCCCCAGTTGTTTCTGAGAGTCCCAGAGGAGTGCTTCACATGTGCCTACAAACCAGCCTACTGGTTCCTCCCATGAGTGAGTTCTTCTACATTCTTCCTCTCTTGCTCCCATTTGTCTGTATCCACTGCCCTTAAAATATCCTATAGGGACTTCTCTGCTGTTATAGACCATAATGAGGAGGTCATTGTCTATGTCTAGGATGTTGTCTCTGAATACCAGGACTGTATTTTGTTTCTCAACTTCTGCTTCTAACTTCTGCATCATATCCAATCCAAAGAACCCAGTGTAGATGGAGCTTATTTCATCACTTCGGGTCTGTCACTCTATTCCTCCTCAGGCCCCCTCTTTCAACCAAAACTTTTTCTTTTCTTACCCAATTGCAAAACAAAAGATCCTGCATACCTGACTAGAAACCATTTCTTGGATTTTGGCTAAACGTGACTGTACACATGTATGTGTATGCATAGGTAGGTGTTGGTGAAGGTGTGATGGAGTATGAAGGAGAGGTGAAGATGCCAGGTCAGGTGTGGTGGCTCATGCCTATAATCCCAGCACTTTGGGAGGCAGAAGGAAAAGGATTGTCTGAGCCTTCCGGTTTGAGACCAGCCTGGGCAACATGGCTAGACCTCGTTTCTACAATAAATAAAAAAATCAGCCAGGCATGGTGGTGCATGTCTGTGGTTCCAGCTACTTGGAAGGCTCAGGCGGAAGGATCACCTGAGCCAAGCTGGTAAAGGCCGTGGTACCTGTAAGTGTGCCACTGCACTCCAGCCTGAGTGACAGAGTGAGACTCCAACTCAAAAAAAAAAAAAAAAGAATAGGTTACACCCATTTCTTTGATTACCTGATTCTTCCAAATGACCAGACTGGAATGGATCATTAATTCATTGTGTATGCCATAACAACAGGGAATAGCTTGCACATATTTGTCCACAGTTGAATGACACAGGTTAACCAGGGAGAAGGTGGTCAGAAAACACCAGCATTTTCACCTTTGGTTTATTGCCTAAAGTAACTCACAGGTCTTTTGTGGCTCTCTGTGCCCCCTCCTCAAATGCTGGAAAACATCTTTGTTGAATTGAAATAAATAGGCAAGATTAACACTGACTTTTCAGTCATATTTGAAGATTTGAAAATTTCCAACAGCATCTAGGTTTTCTAGATGAGGAGAGTAAAGCCCAGATTTTTCTCTTTGCTCTTCATCATTACTAAAATATCTTCTAGAAATTAGATGGAGTCCATGCATCCAGTTAGAGGCACACAGTAGGCACTTAATAAATATCTGTTGAGCCCAATTAATTTGGAGCTTGGCATTTTATCTCTGTGTTGCTTTTGCTTCAGGATATTTTTGATGAATATGAGTATGAATACTACAGATGCATTTATTCTACTTGCTTAGCAATTGACCATGCTAAAGTCGTAGTCTTATCCAAGGCACTATCACAGAAATATAATGGAGTACAGAAAATTGTATTGTGTTCTCTGAGTATAATTCAGTGGTTTGGGAGTTGGACCTTTGTTGAAGACTGGGAATAGGAGGTGCTATTTGTAATGGCCTTACCATTCTATCAGCAAAAGATATAGATGCTTCCAATTATAGAGACAATCTTTATTTCCAAAGGATTTCAAGATGATGTTTTAAGTTGCTTTTGATGTTTAGAAGAGAAACTGCACAGAAAAGGTGATCTTTGTCTGCCTTGTAAAATAGAGAAACAAAATACAAAATAAAGGTCTCTTAAAATAAGCAAGAACTTTTAAAGAACTTCAAATAAGCAAGAACTTTAAAAAAAGATTTCCTACCACAACTCCCTACTCCCAAACAAAAGTCAGAAGCGCAGGGAGCCGCTGTTTTTAATATAATCAAGTTCACATAACCAAGCAGTTGAATAAAAAGAATAAACAAGGATATTTGTAGTGATATTCAGAGGTTAAGTAAAAATTAGCAGAGCCAGACCCCAGATGGAATGATTATGGGCCAAGAATAACTAAATGTGTGGGAGTGGAAGAAAGGCTTTAAAATGCTGAAGCCTCAATAAAAGTTCAGGGCAGAGGATTGAATCCAAAGTATTAACACCCACTAAAAAAGAAAATAAAGTCTTGTGCAGTAAATTGGAAACACTTGAAAATCGAGATTTCACTGAAACTTTCTCCTGAATAGGAGAGAACCGATGTTTCCAGCTTTTATAAAACAAAGAAAAATATTTTAAAAAGAAAAAAGAATTGCATGGACATACCATTGTGGTACTACTTAATTGAGAGAAATATACAAACCAAAGCGTACCTTAAAGGGCAACAGCTAAGAAATGATTGCTATTGATTTACTTTTTATAGCTAATCCTATTGCTGATAAGGAGACAAACTTTAAAGAGACAAAATCTTGTTGGAAAAAGTGCTGTAAAGGCTGACTGGGAAAAATGTGCCTGCTATACCACTTAGGGAAGTATAGGGGCCAAGGGAGAATGTCTCCTTCACCATCTAAAGGTTCACTGATAATGATCTGACAAAAGGCAGATTAATAGAAGGAAAAGACATACAAATTTATTTTAATGTTCATAGCATGAGGAAACCATAGGAGAATGATTATTCAATAACCCAATGAGGTCACAATGCATATATACTCTTTTTCACAGGGAAAGAGGAAATGGGGGGAGGGGTAAAGAAGTAAGTAATTTTTAGGCGAAATGAATGGACCCAGGAGGCAGACATTATCTTGCAAGTGATGCTCTTTGGAAATTGAATGCGACTGAAGAACAAGTAATGGTTTGAGACAAAGTTTACTGGACTCTAGGCATGGTGGTTTAAGTTTCAGTCTCCTCAGTGATATGAATTTTAGTCTTCACTGGTTAATAAAATTTCAGGGAAGCAATCAGAGGCAATTGTGTTCATTTTTGGTGGCTCTGGTGTCTACACAGATGAAGGCACTTCAGAGAACAGCTTCATCTTGTGCTTTGGGAGAGACATCGGATTGAGGGACAAGACTGGAGTGTGGGGTAGGGACAAAGTCAGAGAGACCTTGAGGCTGTTTCTTTAGTTTGGGATTGTCAAAGTGCCATATTTTGGGGGTATTGTTTTCTGAGCCCCAACAGGAGAAAACAGCCTGACAAATGCAACATGAGAGATAAAGAATGCTGTTAAAAAGGTTTTCTATAAATAAATATAATAAAAGGAAAAAATAATTGAGCCTTTGTTTGAATGCAAGTCAAAACATTGTGCTGATATGAAGAGAAAAAGGATGAATCTGGGCTATAATAAGGCATGTAGGAATTGGGTGGCTGGTTAGGGCCCTGGCAAGTGGAATGCAATTCATTTTAATTGAACCCTGTACCTACAGTAGCTCATTATACTCTTGACAACCCCGAAGTGAGGTGGTGGTGAAGTGACCTGCCCAAGGTCACACAGCTGTGGCAGAAGTAGAACGCAGCCAAAGTCTGTGTGATTAGAGAGCCTGTATTCTTCTCATTAAACTGTTGTATATCTTGAAAGCACAAGATAACTCTTGTAATATATTCAGTTGAGCGGAGTCATTGGGTTTTCATTTCTCAGCTCCACAATCCCAATGCTATTAAGAACAAGAGAAGGATAAGAAGTGCTTCAATTGTTGAATAAAACATTGAAAAGTAATTAATAAACTCCTCTTTATATAGGATAAAAAATAGATCTGAGGATGGACGTAGAGAGAGCAAAATACCCCATCCCCACCTACAGAGTAGTTTAATAGATGATGGAGATGGAGTGTTGATGGAATGCAAAAACAAAAGAAAAAAAGCTGGTTTCGACTTACAGTAGTCCTCCCTTATCTGCGATTTTGTTTTTTGTGGTTTCAGTTACTCACGGTCAACCTCAATCTGAGAATATTAAATGGAAAATTCCAGAAGCAAACAATTTGTAAGTTTTAAATTGTGCACTCTTCTGAGTTTCGTGATGAAATTTTACTCTATTCTGCCCAGATGTAAATCATTCTTTGTCCAGCGTATCTATGCTGTGTATGCTACCTGCCCTTTAGTCACTTAGTAGCTGTCTCAGTCATCAGATCAAAAAAACCTAGTATGTATAGGATTTAGTACTATCCATGGTTTCAGGAATCCACCAGGGGGTCTTGGAACAAAACCCCTGCAAAGAATGTCATTATAAAGAATAAGTCTATATAATAAAGTGATTTCTGTTTTTCATAGGGTGTTCAAGCTAATTTGGTGTTATGCAAAATTGTCTACAACAAATAATTCTATACAAAAATGCTTTTTCCACTCCTTGTATTTATATTAATTATCCTTTGTAAAAGAAGAGATTATAAGGTAGATTTTCTTATTGTCTCCTGGGAGAGTGAAAAGACAGTTTAGTTGTATTTTGTTGAGCTGAGATATATAACACTTATCTTTCCATTCACCTCTTACATTTCTAAGCGCCTCATAACTGGTTTCCTTGCCTGAAGTTCACACCCCCTTAGTTATATCCTTCTTACCGTTGTCAGAATAAACTTTGTAAAATGCAAATCTGATAATGTCAGTTCTTTGCTTAGAACTTGTCAATGACACCCCATTGCTGGAGCCTGCCTTCACAGATTCCTCTCCAGTTGCTCTCCTTAAGTACACTTCACTTTAACTGTACCAAATTACTCACTGTTCCCAAAGGGAGGAAGCTGCACAGTCTTTGTGCATGCTATTCTCCATGTCCAAAATGTCTTTTCTGGACTTTTTTAAAACATGACAATGTCATCTTACCATTAGCTCAAATGACACATTCTCAGTAAAGCATTCCAGAGCCCATCAGTCAGAATCATCATGAATTTTTGTTAATTGTTTCAGAGTAATGTTTTTGAAATCTGAATGTGTATTATCATCAATATGTATATTTATTAGGTGGTGATCCCCCACCTCACTGAAAATCTGTTATTCATTTGATAGTACATCTTAGAATTAAGGAATTATTAGAGTTGCTCCTTCATCTTTGTTACCAAGGCACTGACATTCATTTATTTAGCAACTCTTTAATTAAGTGCCTGAGAAGCATCAGACACTATACCAAATTCTGGAAATACAATAGTGAAAAGCACAGGTATGGTCATTGTCTTTAGTACATTCTTGTTGGAGAGACATACAAAAACAAAATAACAACAAACCTCAAGTTAATCAACAAATAAAGTAATGACATTTTGTGATGTGTTTATACAACAAACAAGGTGCTGCAATAATGTATCGTTTTGCAACGTGTTTTTTGAGGTGCAAACCCACTTCCTTTTCTTTCTTAGCCACATCACTAGATTATACTTCCTAGCCCTCTTGCATCTAGGTGGGGGCATGTGACTAGTTTTTGCCAATGGAATGTGAGCAGAGGCCAAGTGTGTCATGGCTTGGCTGAGGCAGATAAGGTGTGGTGGCTCAAGCCTGTAATCCCAGCACTTTGGGAGGCCAAGGCTGAGGTGAGGGGATTGCCTGAGCCCACAGGTTTGAGAACAGCCTGGACAACTTGGCAAGACCTCATCTCTACAATTAAAAAAAAATTAGCCAGACGTGGTAGCATGCACCTGTAGTTCTGGTTACTTGAAAGGCTGAGTCAGAAAGATGTCCTGAGCCCAGTAGATTGACGCTGAGGTCCTTGTGATTGTGCCACTGCACTCCAGCCTGGGCGACGGAATGAGACTCCAACTCAAAAGAAAAACAAACAGACAAACAAGAATAGGTGACCCTTTTCATATTCCCTCTCTTACCTTGTCACCCAGACAAAACCAGAGGTTCCAGTGGAGATCTCTGAGGCACTAGAAGATGGTAGACCATATTGTGGGAGGAGTATGGACTCCTGAATGACTTTGGTGAAGATTTCCCCCATCACCTAATTGGACTATGTGGTGAATAACAAATCAATCTTTATTCTGTTTAGGCATTGATATATTGGAGTTCTTTGCTATAACAGTTAGGCTGCCTTGAATTATATGGTGGGCCAGGGTCAGCATAAGATTTTGACACAGTGACATGGGTATCCGTGAAAAGCACTTTTTTTCCCTCTTGGAAGCTGTCACAAAGAATCTTGATTCCCCCATTCAATGTGCAGGCAATTCAACTCTCTGCATCCCATGCTCATTGCTCAATCAAGGAAGTGACATGGTTGGACTTGAGATTTTCCAACTTTATGATGGTACAAAAGTGATACACATTCAGTAGAAACCATACTTCAAGTACCTTTCTGTTTTTCAGTTTCAGTACAAGTATTTAATAAATTACATGAGGTATTCAATACTTTATTGTAAAATAGGCCCGTGTTAGATGGTTTTGGTCAGTTGTAGGCTAATGAAAGCATTCTGAGCACATTTAACATAGGCTAGACTAAGCTATGATGTTTGGTAGGTTAGGTGTATTAAATGCATTTTTGACTTATGATATTTTCACCTTACTATGGGTTTATCAGGATGTAACTCCATCGTAAGTCAAGGAACATCTATATTGCTATAGACACTTTTTATAGTGCTGTAATCACTTGTATAACCACTAAATGGTATCATATGTCAACTGGAAACCTGAAGCAAAACAAGATGAAAGATTTGACCTCTGTCTTGGTATGATGACCCATTTGAACACGCACTGCTCCAACAGGAACTAGGATGTATAAAAAGACATATTCTACCTGTCAACTAATTAAGCCCATGCTTTTTCAGTAATCTTGGTTCATGACATACAGGCTAATTTGGTCAAGCATTACCAATTATAGAGAAACATTTGCTGAGACTGGAGCGGACATAATGTGGTTGCTTCCAAGTTGAGCCACACATGTCCTAGAAATGAACTCAGAACATTTCCTCTAACCCACTTTGCCTAGGCTGTGTCATTTCTGCCGGGTAATAAATAAAAGACAATAATTTCATTAAGTACCTATGTACTTAATGGGGCATGTCTAAAAAATTGATAAGTTTAATGAATTTAATGACTATCATTCAATTCAGCATTTGAGAGTATGGGTGGGAATGAGGTGGGTTGAAAGTGAATAGAGAGGCTATTTGGACTGATCCTATGAAAAGCCCAAACAGCATCAAAGCAGTCAAACTATTAGTGCAATTGAGAATATAATATTTAGAAATTTCATTAAAAACTCAGTAAATGAACATCTGTAAGGATGATGAAAAATTGATGAATAGAGATGTGATGGTTTTTTACTCATTTTCCTTGGGAATAATGTGCTACTTGGAATGCGCTAAGAACATTCCACAACAAAGCTAAGCAATGTGATCTGACTGCAGCTGAGAGAAAAAGGACAGTACCTGGCAGCCACACTTGACAGAATGTCCATGGCTGTAAGCTGCAAAAGGAGGGAACACTGACAGATTCTTCCAGACACTTGGCTACAGATATTTACCAAGGACCAAATTTCTAATGGACTCAGTATACAAAGATTTATAGGTTCTACTCTGGTCATTCCAAGCATCTAAATCAAAGGCAGCACACTGCTGAATAACAGCCTGAATACTGAAGTATAACACACTTGTTTGAATCCTGGTTGTATCAGTTACTATGGACATATTACTCAACCTTTCTGAACTTTAGTTTCCTTTTCTGTGAAATGGGGATAAAAACACCTATTTGATGAATATTGAGTGACAAAATATAAAAAAGTCTTTTATCTTGCAAAGTGACCAGCACATTCTGAGAGCTCAATAAATGGCAGATATTAATAATACGGCCTTCAAAAGTGAGCTTTCAGCCGGGTTCGGTGGCTCAGCCTGTAATCCCGCGGCTTTGGGAGGCTGAGGTGAGTGGATTGCTTAAGCCCGCGGGTTTGAGACCCCCCTGGGCAGCAAGACCTCATCTCTACAATAAATCAAAAAATCAGCTGGGTGTGGTAGTGCATGCCTGTAATTCCGGCTAGTTGGAAGGCTGAGGTGGAAGGATCGCTGGAGCCCAGCAGGTCGAGGCTGCGGTGGCTGGGAGCGGCCATTGCACTCCAGTCTGGGCGACAGAGTGAAACTCCAACTCAAAAAAAAAAAAAAAAAAGAGCTTTCTCTACCTACCCTGTCAATCCTCCCTTATTCTCAATATGGGAGGGAGGTATTGCTTGGGTAATTTTAGCAAATGGGCTAAGCAGGAATTGTGAAGCATATCCACAAAGTTATGTTCTAGCAGTTTCATTATTTCAAAATATTTCAAATCAATGCTGGAAAGGGAAATAGACAAATTAGTAATTATGATACAATAAGAGTTTGTTGATAAGTAAATTATCTTTTTTCACAAAAAGATAAACCTGTCATCTTTGGTCTTGAACAAAATCACAGATGTGATTAAAAACCTCAGAGAATAACTGGAATTATTTAAATTAGATTCCATAACTCTATATTTCACAATTATGAGAAGCTGCTTATACAAAATTATGTGTAACAGCATGATTGTGGAATTTCCTTGCTAATAAGGATAAAATACTAATAAAAAAATCCATTTTTCATCACTTCCATGGTGTTTATCATGTAACCAATCTCAATGGCATTATTTCATTAATACTAATTGAAAGGGGAACAAACTTTTATGGCTTAGGTTTAAGTTATGTGAGAAAGTTCAAAAATAACAACTGTACAAAACAAAACCACTCTTTTGTTTGGGACTACTATGTGACATAATTTTTTGTTGGCAGGCCTTGTGCAGAGTATACTGGACATTTCTTGTGCAGCACCTCAGATCCTCTGATTTCATATCCCACCCAGTCATACCTGGGTGACCTAGCAGTCTTTGACCAGCCTTAATGCAGAGGCCACCAACAGTGCCTTGTCTTTGGTCAGTCACAAATGCCTTTTGCTTCTGTTCCTGGGGCTTCTCTGATTCCTTGATCATGAGGGCATTTGGCATTTAAGCAGGAGCAACCTAGAAGTAGGATAGGGAAAGTTAATACCCTGTAGGGCAATCATTAGTCAATGGGGAACAGAACTAATGGTTAAATGTTTTTCCCTTTCTTTTAGGTGGATGGTCTTGGATTATGTTTTATGAAGCAAATTAGATAGGCCTACAAGATTAAGCACCCATAGTTCTGGCCCAACTGATAATGCATCCTTGAATTGGTTCTCTCTTCTTCCCTGTTTCATGCCTCCTGTCCCTCATTCCTGCCCCTGATATCACACTCCCAAATCAACTACTCACATATACACTTTTGTTTCAGATTCTGTTTTGGGGGAAACCCAGCCTAAGGCATTGTTATACTAGCTACCTTTTATTGCATAAAAGCAACTCAGGGTCAATAAGGGGAAGGCCCAAATACAATGCATATTTGTCCCTCTTTTTTTATATTACTCAAAAATAAAGCAAAATTGTTATGATTCATTTAGTTTTATCTGTATTTAACATTTGAAGTTTATTGCTCAAGGATACAGATATAAGGTAAAGATTTATTGGAAGGCATTGGCACCCTAAAAAAGCTCAGAGTTCTAAAATCAGTGCCCTTGCTCACCTTGCATAGTCACTATGGTATTCAGTTATTCAGGAATAACTGAATCAGGTGCCTGGCTAGGTCTGTAGGTTGATGGCCAAGTTTTGGTGGCATTTTGACTTTAAGTAATAATGGCTGTGATTCTTGAGTTACTTTTCTTATGGTGAGTCTGAACAACTTTGCCATCACTGTTTAGGAAAGGTTCAGCTTAAACTAAGGGCAAAAACATGTTTGGCGGGGAAAGGTATCTTTGGAACAACTTCTAATAACCCGGGCCACCTTTCTTCTGAGGTCCACTTGACTTTGGAGCAAGAAATTAAACTATATTCAACTGTAATAATAATTGCATTTTAAATACTATAGACATCGAAGATGGGTTATGCTTATGATGTCATAAGGATACCAATGACAAATACATTTTATCTCATAAACCAACTCTGAGTGCTTGGCAGTGGATTCATGGGGCCCTGTGTTGAAGGTAACTGGTGCACAGTGGGAAAGAATCCATGATCAATTGGCCCACTGAGTGTTTTCCATCCCTGATTTTAGGGTTTCAAGTTGTCATCTGAGAGATTTCCTTCTCACTGACGTCTATCCAATTTATGAAAGTCTTAATATAAGTCTGATATCTTACAAACTGGCAGGTATTACAAGTATTACAAAAATCTAAACGGAATGTGTTTTCTGAAACAAGTGTCTGGCCCAAACTGGGGTCATCTTCAGTGAGCATGATTTTGGATCTTATTCACTATTCTTGTAAGTTTTAGTTCAGAAAACCCAAGAAGAGTTAGGGAGTTACTAAATAAACTTTACGGTAAAGCCATGTGTGTGTGTCAAATGATTTTTTATCAGCTTTTGGGTGGGTTACATTATTAATCTGATTTATTAATTAGAACAATGGAAATTTTAGATGAACTGCTTTACATTTTGTAACACACTATACAGCTTAGAGAAAACCACAAATTTCAATAAAGTTTTGGAATCAAATTATATTATCTCTGTCCACCTCAATCTATATCACTTAGATCAAATAGAGGACAAGTGCCATAACATAGAGCCTGTAGTGCTACATTTATTTCAGATACTCACCATAAATTATCTTTACTGCAAATTTAAAATATTGGGAAAATTTGCAGTGCAAATGAATTATCCAGGAATCCATGAGTAAATTCTTTGTGCCTCTCAAGAAGAGCTGGGAAAGACTGATCTAAATGTTTTCTCATATTTTTAAATTTCACTAATGATTTTAATGCAAGTTCCTTGTAGAGAGACAGTGGTCTTTCTCTGGAAGATATATGACATATTTACTGCTTTTTTTTTTTTCCCCGATGGACATGCCTACACTGCAAGAGACATAAGATCCTGGGGATTTGAAAATTAAAGAACAGCAGCAAAGGGCCAGATGCTGTAGTTATAAAAGTTGCAAAAGTATCATAAACACCAGGTGTGCCATATAAATGCACAGGTTTTTTTACTCTGCCACACTATTATCATATGGTTCCAACATCTGTTCGTTCCTGTCCGGGCTTCCCACAGACAGTATTTATTAAAATCAAATACGCAATAGCTCTCACTTATGTGCCTTGAGCAGGAAGTGCCACAGTGGCCTTATTATGGAGTGTAAGTGAGCCGATAAAAATTGATTTTTATCAGTAAACTTACAATTATCCTTATAAGCCAATATAGTATCGTCTGGCTTTGGTGTGCCTTTTCCTTGCTAATTACTCCATGGTTTCTATGAGAGTGGGGCCAATACAAGTTTTTTTTTTTTTAAACTAATTCTAGATAATTGCAGGGTGAAAGAAGAGGCCAGTTTAGTTTTGTAAAGAGTCTCTATTATTGCAAGAAATGCTATTTTCTTATTTTCAACTAAAGGACATTAGAAATTATGAATGAATATAAACAAGTAAATATTTTAATAAAGTATTAAAAGGCCTCACAGGCCTATATTATAAAATGATAATGTACATTAGAAGCAACAAACCTAATATAAAGAAAATAACACTGACCTGGGAATTGAGTCTTATGTTCTGGTTTTTAATCCATCCATGTCACTCTTTAGGCCTTTGTTTTCTCATCTGAGAAATGAGAAGACTGGAAAATATGTACTATGTGCCCTTCCCATTTTGATGATTTACGACTCTAATGATTAAAAAAAGAAAAAAGAAACTTTAATGGCAGAGCATTCTTTTCTTCTTCTTTTTTTTTTTTTTTTTTTGCACTGGGGTTTCACTCTGTTGCCCAGGCTGTAGTGCAGTGGCACTATCATGGTTCACCACAGTCTCAAACTCCTGGGCTCAGGTGATCCTTCCGCTTCAGCCTCCTGAATAGCTGGAACTACAAGTATGTGAAAACACACCTGGCTAATTTTTTAAGTGTTTTTTCTAGAGACTAGGTCTTTTTATGTTGTCTGGGCTGGTCTTGAACTCCTGGGCTCAAGCAATCCTCTCTTCTCTGCCTCTCAAAGTGCTGGGATTACAGGTGTGAGCCACCACACCCAGCCAGTTCTTTTGGTTTAAAAAAATTATTTTCTTGTTGACTTATTAAGAAATTTTCACATTGCAGCTAAGATATCACAAATGCAAACCAAGTAGATTTTAAATTAATAATTAAATTGAGACTCCGACTCAAAAAAAAAGGAAAAAAAAGAAAAAATTGTAGAGTTATTCTAGCCCCAAAATTGCCCAGCCAGTAGGCTGAGGTTGTTGTTGGTTAAGCATGGCAGCTCAACTTCTTCTTCTGACCAATTCTGTTTCTTTCTCCTCCAATTCTCAGGTGTTGATTCCAAGAGCACTTCCTGATAAACATCCAGAAGTCTAAACTCTGTCTCAGATTCTGTATATTGGAGAACTCAATCTGCAACAATATGTTCAAATAAAATGTAAAAGAATATCTAACTTTAAAATAATCTTGAGTGTGGGAAAGCTGTTCTTAAACAGAACATAAAAGCCAGAAGCCATAAGAGAAGAACTGGAAAGATCTAACTAAATGAAAATTAAAAACTTCTTTTAGTATTATAAAAGACATCCTAAGCAAAATTAAAAGATAGGCATTTGCCAGGCTCAGTGGCTCAGCCTGGAATTCCAGTGCTTTGGGAGGCCGAGGTGAGTGGATTGCCTGAGCCCGCAGGTTCGAGACCCGTCCAGGCAACTTGGCGAGACTTCATCTCTACAATAACTAAAAAAATTAGCCGGGCATGGTAGCGAGCACCTGTAGTTCCAGCTACTTGGAAGGCTGAGGTGGAAGGATCGCTGGAGCCCAATGGGTTGAGGCTGCGGTGGCTGGGAGCGTGCCACTGCACTCCAGTCTGGGCGACAGAGTGAGACTCCAACTCAAAAATAAATAAGTAAATAAATAAATAAATAAATAAAAGATAGGTTTTTTTTGGAGAAATATTTTAACATACATATTAAGAGTTCATATCTACAACATATGAACAACTCCTACAAATCAATAAGAAAAAATCAACCTCCCCTCAAAAAAGGCTAATGTATGTGAACAACAAATTAAAAACAAAAAGATGTTGCCGGTAAAATAGGATAAGATATTCTCTGCCTTTTTTGAAATCAAAGAAAGAAATGCAAACATAGAGAATAAGTTAACTTGTGAAATGAAAAAGATTGATAATATACACAATTGGCAAGAGGATGGGGAAAATGGGCATTCAAAACATCTGTGGAGCCGGGCTGGGTGGCTCAGCCTGTAATCCCGTGCTTTGGGAGGCTGAATTGAGTGGATTGCCTGAGCCCACGGGTTTGAGACCCACCTGGGCAACTTGGCAAGACCTCATCTCTACAATAAATCCAAAAATTAGCCGGGTGTGGTAGCGCACACCTGTAGTTCCAGCTACTTGGAAGGCTGAGGTGGAAGGATCTCCGGAGCCCAGCAGGTAGAGGCTGCAATGGCTGGGAGCAGCCACTGCCCTCCAGTCTGGGCGACAGAGTGAGACTCCAACTTAAAAAAAAAAAAAAAAAAAAATCTGTGAAATGTAAACTTTTTTGGAAGACACCTGGACAGTAATCTCTCAACATTTTAAATGCGCATACTCTTTGATCCAACAATTCCCCTCTTAGGCACATATGCTACTGACATAGTAGTAACACATACACACAAAAAGGTGTAAAGAAAGTTTATGGAAAAATTATTTTTAATAGGAAGAAATTTGAAATAGACATCCAAAAAAGGGGGCATATGTTGTAAATCTATATGCATCTATACCCTGAAACACTATACAGATGCTAAAAAGAGTGAGACTGATCCATATGTATTGTCATGGCAGGGTATTTGTGTTGTGATACATTGCTAACAGAAAAAGTTTGCATAAAATGCATGACACATACATACATGTATACATTTTATAAATGCATAGGAACATTTTGCAAAGAAATGCACGCTAGCAATTTTCTTTTATTCTAGATACCTCTGAATTATTTAATACTTTTAAACAGAGCTTGTATTACTTTTATAATGAAAACAATTTAAAAGATAAGGAATACTAGCCAGGCGTGGTAGCGCGTGCTTGTAGTTCCAGCTACTTGGAAGGCTGAGGCGGAAGGATCACCAGAGCCCAGCAGGTCGAGGCTGCGGTGGCCGGGAGCGGCCACTGCACTCCAGTCTGGGTGACAGAGTGAGACTCCAACTCAAAATAAAATAAAATAAAAAAATAAAATATAAGGAATAAAATATGCTAGAGGAACAAGACTTGATGCTCTTTATTTGTTTGGTTTCATTATTATTATGACTACTACTACTACTAGAGATAGTTACTTGGATTTTTCTTTAGTCTAAATGCTCTATAATGTATTCCATAGTATTCCATTTTCCTGAAAAATGACCTCATTTGCATTATCTGATAGCACTCCATCCCAATCTTCTTTCACACAAATGTCTTGAAAACCAGGTAAGTGATGTGGGCTACTAAATCTTGTAGACTATAATTCATATTTTACAATTTCTGGATTCAAGTACACACGATTCATTTTATTTCTCCCAAAGGCTGTGGTCATCCAAAAGGGAATGAAATAGCTAAAAGATGGTAATGAGCTCTGAAAAGAGGCAAGTAGGGCTTCAGAATTATAAGAACATCCCTGAAGCCATTTTTTTCACAGAACAAAGTGGAGTAGAAATTTGGAAATGCTAGTGGTGAACTCTGGATTGGCCAACAACTTTGTGCTGTGTAAACCAGCTTAAGGGAAGTCAGTGTTGGGAGGTGAGGTTTACCCCTTCATCCTTTGTCCTCTGATGCCAAATTAAATCTTCCGTAAAAAACCCTGCTCCTTTGATGTTCTTGCCCTCTAGCTAGGCCACAATCAGTTCCTCTTCTGCCGCCTTACATGCGGGCTTTCTGCTCACTAACTCATCTTCAATCTTCAGTGAAGACTGCCCTCTATTCTTCCCACATTCTGCTGTCATCTGGGGACTTAAGGGTTTGTTTGGATAATCCTTCCAACTTCAGGGGCTCTCAAATCAGCGTGGGCACTGGAAATAGCTGTAAAATTTTTAAAAGTGTATATGCCTGAGTTCTACCTTCTACATCAGAATCTCTCAGGGTGGGGGCCTTAGCTTCTGGAATGTCTAAAAGCATCACAGATGATTCTGATAGAATTGTGAATCACAAGCCGGGCTCGGTGGCTCAGCCTGTAATCCCGTGCCTTTGGGAGACTGAGGCGAGTGGACTGCCTGAGCCCGCGGGTTCGAGACCCACTTGGGCAGAGAGACCTCATCTCTATAATAAATCAAAAAATCAGCCGGGCGTGGTAGCGCGCGCCTGTAATTCTGGCTACTCGGAAGGCTGAGGCGGAAGGATCGCTGGAGCCTAGCAGGTCGAGGCTGCAGTGGCCGAGAGGCGCCACTGCACTCCAGTCTGGGCGACAGAGTGAGACTCCAACTCAAAAAAAAAAGAATTGTGAATCACGTGTAGCCTGCTCTTTGTCTGACTCTACGTCTACCTCTGCATTCAACCTCCGTGGCATTTTCATGACTTTCCATGACTTGGAACCTCACCACCTATGACATCCTAAACTTCAAGAATCTGTTCTCTGCTTATGACCTCCAGGTTTTCCAATTCACTCTTTCCTCAATTCTATTACAGCTAGTCTTTGCTATAATGAGATGGTCACTATCTTGATAGCTCTGGTTTCTTCCAGTTTTTTTGCCCCTTATAGGCCTCTCAGAGGTCATGTAACCTTTCCCTTCTGCTCTACCATTCCAGCAAAACTCCAGTCCTTAGGTACACAAAATGATCTTCACTCCCTGCCTTTGCTCCATCCCATTCAATCTCTACTAGAATGACCTTTTCAAATGCAAATATAACCATACCCCACCCCGACTTCAAATTGCCTTGCTTGAGCCTTTGAAAGACTTCCCCATGGTTTTTAAGATAAAGACCAAATTCCATAAAAGGCCACACAAAATCAGCTGTAATTTGTGCCCTGTGTACCTTTGTTTCTGGTCTCAGTTCCTATCTCTCCCTATTTCAAACTCTATGCCTCATTCACACTGAGAAGCTTGTGCTCTCACTCACATTCATTATGTTTCTTGTTTACGTGCGTGTCCTCTCTGCCTGGAATGCCCTCAGCTCACTTTGCAAGTCTAGCTCCTATTCATCCTTTAAAGACTCCTCTCAGGAGGCACCTCCTCCTTGATAAAGTCTCAAAGGTGACATAGTTTTTAAAACTCAAATTCTCTTTGCATTTTATATAATGAATTTGGTACCTAGACCCAGGGTGATATTAAAATATTGAGCAATTAGATACCAGTGCCTGCTGGTTGTATATCAACCCTGGTCAGATCATAAAATATCATAATATTTGAAGATATTTTCTCCTTTCCTGTCTCCTCTTTCCCTCATTGGCTCTACTTTTCAGCAAAACTCTGGGCACCTGAGCTGGGGCAGAATCAGCAGATGAAACCCTCACTGTGCATTAATAAATATGTCAATTGAAATCTCGAGGCTTAACTTTTTCCCTCCTTATCATTGCTGACAGGTTTCTTCAGACCACTTTTGTGTGAACTGCTTGTTCCATCCTGGTGCTCAGTGCCCTACATACAATGGTAGGTCTTGGTTTAGTAATACTTTTTTTTGAAGAAAGATGACTGATAAGAATTTATTTCTCAGGGACACACCTAAATAAATCAAAACACAAGGTCAATACGTTATACAATGATGGAAAGGAGATTTATTGGAGTGAAAGAAAAATCTCCTGTTAGAGACGTATTTCCTTTGCTCCCTCTTTTGATATAAATAGTTTCTATATATAGCTGTCATACCTATGAGGAATATAATTTTTAGAAGACTATACTATATTTATTTATTAGCCACATTTAAGGTAGTACTAGATACATAAAAATTGTTCAATAAAGGTTTGTTGACTGACTGAATGAATGAATGAAGGCATGGATAGATCATTCCTTAATAGAGATGAGGGATTATTATATAGTGAAAGAAAACAGAAATTAGGAAGGGTATTATGCTCTTACTAAAAAAATTTCAACAGTTGGAAGCAGTAATTTAAAGTTGAGCTGAAATTCTTTACTATTGTTATCTGAAGTGCCACAATAAGGAATTCGTTCTTTTGTACTGTGAAAACTCACTTGTGTGATACCTAGCATGTAATCCCAAACCGTTTGCATGCTGTTCAAAGAACAGTTCTGCATATAGATTGGTTTGTGTGCCCATATGTTTAAAAATTCAATTTAAAGGAGCAGCTGAATTAGTCAATGAGATTGAAGCGTCTCTTCAACATTCAGTTTAGGTGAAAAGGGTTGCAGCCCAGTTTCATTTGTATGCTTAAGGAGGGAGGCTGCAGGGATACTAGATGCATGTCTTGCAAAGAATGAACAGAATATTACCATTTTCCCCATTTATCATTGTTTTCTCCCTTGTTTGCTCTCCGGATTGCCGATGTCGTGGCTATTTCTTGATGGTTTTCAGGCTCCAGTTCATTAAGATTACTGTAATTGGTACCTCTGCTGAGGATTTCATGACTATCTTTTACCAGCAGGCACATAGCAAGGTGAATATGCGTCTAAATCACATTTATGCTTACTTCAAAATTATAACAGCTGGATAATCTGACTTTGTACTGTCTCTCTTGACAAATAAATAAATTAACCCCTAAATCTCTTCTGGAGAAAAGTCAAAATGAGTGCTTCTATCAACTTTCCAAAATTAAAATACAGAGGCTTTCCCCTGTATTTGTTTTAAGCAGGATAAAAAGACTGAATTTAAAATATTGGAAAAATAGTCAATAGACTCAAGCATGAAATAAAACTGTTTTATAGTTCCCCATAGTTATCTTTTCACATGCAGGGTAGGTCTCTCTTCATTGATCAGCTTCCTTTTATTACATAGTGTTCTGAGAGAAGCAAAGCAATCTCCAGCACTTTGAGGGTCAAAGAAACTGTGAACTTGTGGATTAAATTTGCAAAAATGCTGCATTGATAAAGACTGTTTGTCTTTCTTGGTTTCTGATAAATCTCAATTTGCAAATTAAAACAGAACCTTTAAGGCCTTTCTGATATCTGTTTGAATTCAAAATGGGATACAACCTCCAGATTTCTTTATCTGACATTCTAACTCATTGTGCTACTGCTCAAAGCTGCCAGAACATGGTTTTTATTTCGTAAATATAAACTGAGCCCTTAATCCTCTTCAAATTGGTTAAATAAGTCTGTGTGGGAAGTAGTGTCATGGGAAGGAATATCATGGACTTGGAACTAAACAGATTTAGGAATTAGTTAGGTCCTCCCAAGAGGGCAGGGTTGCTTTCTCTAACTGGTCATTCCTTTGACATGACTGGTAGAGGATGAAAAGCAAAATGTCTCTGAACTTCTCAATCTAGATTGCTTTATGCAGCTTAGCTTAGACTTGGCTCATGTGCCTGCCCACCTCCATTATTAGATTCAAAGAAGAATTTTTGATGTGTGAAATTTTCCTCTGGAATCAGATTGCGACAGATAAGCGGATGGATAGAGCTGTGCACTTACATGGGAACAGAAAAGCAAAGGAGAATTGGAAACAAAAGACACACTGCACAAATGTGTCTTTCTTTGAATATTTTGTTAACACACGTTTGAATTTTACTCATTAGTTTATACTGGATAAAGAATATCCATATGGATTCCTGTGTTGAAAAGAGGGCAAATCCATGTGAACTGGAGCAATCTTTACATGGAATAAGTGCAAGAGAAGACTTTGGCTATTTGTGACGCAAAGCTCAGTAAACTGTGGTCTGTTTGTTTTGGTAAATGTAACTTTATTGGCACACAGTCATATTCATTTGCTCACTCACTTATGTATTATTTATGACTGCTTCTAAGTAGTTGTGACAGAGACTACTGTATGACCCACAAAGCTTAAAATATTTACTGTCTGGCCCTTGACAGAAAATGTTTTCCAACCCTCTTCTACCCAACAGAGATCAGGAAGAGAGACAATGGTCCCAAGAAGTAATCAATGAATTTGATCACTTTGGGGAAACATTTGTCATTTATAATATAAAGTTACAACTAAAAACATTAGTTGTAGAATATTATTTAGAAATTACAGCAACATATTAGTTGTTAATTGATTTGATAAAATTCATATTATATATACTATTTACCAATATATAAATAATTTACGGTATGGATTTGTTTTATTGTATTTTGCAGATTTTGTAGTCACTGGAAAAGTATAAAAACAAAGGCACTATGTAAAATGCTAGCAATAATTAATATCAGTCAATAGCACTGACTGGGCACTCATTTGGTAGAGTGCTGTTCCAGACTCAGTGGGAAGAAAGGTGAGCCCCCAAAAAGCAGATGCTGTTATAACTAAGGATCTTACTAAATACTCTAATTAGGAAGCTGTTGTATATTCCTGCAGTGATTTCAGAAAACTCACAAAGTAATTTAAAACCATGAGAGCAAATGAAAAGAGCTCAGAATCTAGGACAGAAGGATAATGGGAGGAATTGCCTGTGTGTCAGTCACCCGGATGCTTTTGCAGGCATTGGTCCAATGGATTTGCCCTGATTCCCTTGTTTTAGAAATTTGTCTAAACATAGATTTCATAATTTAGCTTTTGACTTTCATCTCACTGATTTTTGCCCTTTGGTAAGTGTGTTGAGATTACTTTGGAGCTTGTACTTGGAGTTTAATGTAAAGGTATTTTATTCTGACATTTTTTTCTTGAAAAATATGTGCATGACTTATAAGTCTCATCTAAGTGACAGAAGCAAAGAATCCTAGAGGAAGCTATGGCCTTAGAGGTGATCTAGAGCAAAGATTTCTCAAACATAAATTTTCATATGGATTGAAGTAGGGTCCGAGGGATTAAATGACAGCCCACCGACTCTAATTAACAAAGGAGAGGTTTATTAGTCAGGCTCTGCCAGCTGATGACCGCTTGCAGGAAGAGAATTCCAAGCAAGATGGTGCCGAGCTGTAGCACAGTTTCTTTAAGTAGTTCTACCTCACATCCTGGTTAGCTAAAGATGGAGTTGGATACAGTCCAGAGCTTTTATCGCAACATCCTGCTGGCATAAGCAGGTGAGTTTACAGAAGCAGATGTGGCTAGTTATGCAGGTGTGGCGGTTAAGGGTACAACTAATCTTGCAATGTTTACAGAGGAAAAAAAACTTCAAAAAGTCTCCAGGAAGGGAGTAATGGTTGTTTCAAAGCTGAAGCCATTCTTTGATCCCCTCTTACGATCCCAGGGGCAGAGGCTGCTTTTTTTCCCCTCTCACAGGATAATCTGGGGGTCCTATTAAGATGCAGATTCTGATTCAATAGGTCTGGAGTGGGCCCTGAAAAGTATCACAGATGACACTTGGAAGAGCACAGTGGTAGAGGTTCAGCTGGTGAGAATTTGTTCTATACTATCTCTGCAGCTTTTTTATTTAGCTTTCTTTTTTTTTATTTTTTTTGAGTTGGAGTCTGGCTCTGTCACCTAGGCTAGAGTGCAGTGGCATGCTCACAGCCATTGCAGCTCGACCTGCTGGGCTCAGGCAATCCTTCCTCCTCAGTCTTCCAAGTAGCTGGAACTACAGGTGTGCACCACCATGTCTGGCTAGTTTTTTGATTTATTGTAGAGATGAGGTTTCGCCAAGCTGCCCAGGCTGGTCTCAAAACTATGGACTCAGGCAACCCTCTCACCTTGGTCTCCCAAAGTGCTGGGATTATAGGCATGAGCCACCAAACCCAGCCTTATCTAGCTTTCAAGTAAACACTTAATTTACACAAAGAATTCAGAACATTTAAGGCAACCTAGTTCATCATGGAGTATGTTAATGGTAGAAAGTCTTTATGTCATCAATGTTTTAGCTTGTGAAGTTTTTATGATGAATTCGATTTCTTGTGACTTCAATAATGGTTGTATTGAATTGCCACTTTTGGATCATCAGCCAATTTTTTCTTGTTGGCCAAAATTAAGCCCACCAGGAGACTCTGTGTCATAAATTATTTAGAAGGTTGTTATTGTCTGAGGGAAGTGAACAATGATGGGAGGTTGGATTTGGAGTTCCACTCGGTGTAGGACTACTTTCCTTTTTCCACATGCTCCCTCTTCTTTCTCCTTCTTTCCTTTCTCCTAAATCAAAAACATATCACATGCACACTTTATCACATGTGCACATTAATACCAATTGGAAGAATTCAAGCGCCAGGATAGTATGTTATCTGACCTTAGTAGTGTGCTGGTAAATGTTTGACAATTGACTCTGGGAGTAAGGGTATGGAATAGTAACACTTGCTAATTTCCGTGGTGCAAAAACCCCCACCATGGCCTATTTCTTTTTATTTATATATTTATTTTAAAGATGTGGGGTACAATTCAGGATTAGGTATAAAAGTGGTCATCGTACAGGTAATGTTTGGGCCTTCCTTTGGTCCCCAGTTTGCCTGATTTGAGATCAGATGCCCTTATTGATGTTGTGTCCTCCCCTCACCCCCATCCTGGCAGTATCCTGCTACTGCCAATCCCTTTCTTACAGTATTATGTAAGTGTTCAGGGTCCACTTATGAGTGAGAACATGTGATACTCTGTTCTTTATTTCTTTGGTAGATCACTGAGTATGATAGACTCTAAATCTATTGAAGTTGCTGCGAAGTCCATAAAGAAGCCATGTCCTTCTTTATGGCTGCATAATATTCCATTGTGTATTCGATGGGCAGCACGGTTGATTCCACGTTTTTGCTATTGTGAATAATGCTGCAATAAACATGTGAGTGCAGGTATCTTTTTTGTAGAATGAGTTGAGCTTCTACAGGTATTCCCAGTAGGGGGATTGCTGGGTCAAATGGAAGATCAATGTCTAGTTCTTTCAGGAATTGCCACACTGTTTTCCAAAGAGGTTGCACTAGTTTGCATTCTCATCAGCAGTGTAGAAGCATTTCTTTTTCTCCACATCCTCACCAGTATCTGTTGTTGTTTGTTTTATTAATGATGGTCATTCTTACTGGGGTTAGGTAGTATCTCAGTGTGGTTTTGATTTGCATTTCCTTGATGATGAGTGAGGCTGAGCACTTTTTCATGTGTCCGATGGCTGCCCACATGTCTTCTTTTGAGAAGTGTCTATTCATGTCTTTTGCCCACTTTTTAATGGGGCTGTTTGTTTTTTCCCTTTCGGCATGTTTGAGTTCCTTGTAGATCCTGGTTGTTAGGCCTTTGTCAGATATACAGTTGGCAAATACTTTTTCCCATTCTGTTCCATGGCCTATTCTAACTATCAATAATAACCAGCTTTCAAAATGCCTGAAAATTTAACATGCAGTAGAAATCTTCAGTACAGCTCCATTTGACTCCATTATAGTAAATAATAGTTAATACTTATGGAATACTTACTATGTAAGAGGCACAGTGTTACAAGTTTTACATATGGCCTCTAACAAAACTAAAATGAGATCTTGTTCATTCATTCAACAAGTTACTGAATTTCTTTCATGGTAGGTGCTAGAGAAATAAAGATGGATGGAAACAACCTCTTCCCTCAAGCTATTCATGGAGTCTAGTGGGGGAAGACAGATATATAAATAGATAAATCACAGTGCAACACAATAACTAATAGAGCAGATGGTGCTGGTAACTGATTTAGTACCAGTTCTGGTCCCTGCTGGAGTAAGGGAGGCTGAAGAGAGGCCATTTTCTTTACCTCCTTGCAAAAGTTCATGCTTACCATGTCAAAATGTAAGATACAAAAAATGTATCTTTTGTAGATACATTTTACTTAATAGAATTGAAAAGCACATCAATTTCTTTAAAAAGAAAATTTTTGACATGCATGTAACATCTTATACTTACAGTTGGGTCCAAATTATCTGTCATATAGGCTTCAGAAAGAAAATATGCAGTACAGAGAAGGAACCTTTTGAGAATTGACAATTTGCAGACCTCAGGAGTGCTATACTTATTCAAATTCAATTTCATTTTAGAAAGCTTGAAGGCATTGGGCTGTTACAGAGATTAAAAAAAAGCCAAGTATTAATCTTTTGAGTTAGTATCTTATTCAAGATGCTGCACCCGAGAAGAGTTTATAGAACTCAATCTATTTAAAATTAAAGCAAAAAAGTTTTAAAAAGGGATGACACAATGGCTATTCCTTATTTGATCATTGCTGACAATGTATGTAATTTATTACAACCACTGCTTATTTATTTTATTGGAATAGGATGGGTGAAAATAATAAAATACTATTTTATTTTGCTTCTAATCTTCTTTGCCTCAGTACTTGATTTGTCTATCACGTTTATATTGTATTACACAGGCCAGAATTATATTGTAGCATTATGGTCCAAGTGTGAAAATAAGAGTCGGGATGTATAAAAAACCAATCTTGATGTGACAGAATGGTGTGCCAGAAAACAAAGTTGTTATCCATCTTTCCCCTCTTTCTGCCCTATATGGAACTAGCATGAGTGAGGTGATGATTTAGTGCAAAATTCTTGATATTTCACAAGGAACCCTACTGAGCAAGCTAGCTATGTTCTCATAGGATTGTAGAAGACAGAATGAAGAACGATGCATTGAAAGGAGAACAGTCAGGGACCTGGCAACCAGTCACAACCTCCTAATTCTCTTCAAGGCCTTGGGGGTACTCTGCTGAAATTTATAAGTACAAAGGGACAGTAAAACTTTTCACTTTATACAAAGTTAGTACAAGGAGAGAAAAAGTAAATGGGAAGAATTTAATAATTATTTGATGATCAAGTCCATTAATTAGATATATTTCTGTTATTAAATTATTTACCTTTATGTTTATTTTATATAGCTTTCCATTCTGTTTTGTTTTTCTATGGGTCTTTGTAGGTGAACAAATCTCTCTGGATTTATATCAAAAGATGAATTTATTGACATTTTAATGTTAGCTTTATTTATTTTTCCTGAAGAATAGTCACATGGGAAGCTACTACAGATTAGGGTGACCATCAAATTTGCCATCCAAACCAGGGCATTTTTGAGAATGAAAGAAGGTGATGTTATTGATATTCTATAATAATTATACTGGAAGGTCAGGAGTAAATAGAGACTAACTATTAGCAAAGTGGAATAAATGGTCATCCTAACTATGGGTCATTTAATCACTGATATTTGGTTGCTATTTGGATTTAATTAAACATCTGAAAAACATGAGGCCATGTAATTTTTTAAAAATTGAGATTCATGTGTGTTCATATCATGGAAATTAGAATAGGGCTAAGAAGCAGGGATTGTCTTCCTTATGACTGGAACAGAGAGTGAGAAGACATCCTCCAAAGTTAAATGATCTTTGCCCCAGGTTACTACTTCCCCTTCTGCTCTCTTGAGCTTATGTACCTATGTCCTGCAGGGCCTAGAAACCTTCCCCTGCTCTATATTTCTATTACAACAACCTGAGTTCAGACTTTTTTCATGTCTCACTTGGGGAAAAACCTTCTAACTGATCTTCCTGCTTTTGGTCTTTCTACATGTCAAATCGTTTCTCTATATCACAGCCAGACTGGCTTATTAAAATGTAAAGCTGATCGTATCATTCCCTAACTCCAAAATTTTCAATTGCTCTGATTTCCTATAGTACAAGATCGAAATCACTTTACAGGGTATACAATGCCCCCCATAAATTCATTCTTGTCTACTTCTTCAGCCTCACTCTTCAGCAATAATAACTTGTTTCCATTTTTCTTATTTGTCCTTGAACTTATCTTCACTTTTAGAAAAATATGCAAAGGATTCTTTTCCCCCAGGAGGAAGGATGGTGTTTGACTCTGTAGATATCTGAAGCCATCACTTTTTTTATTTTTTGAGTTGGAGTCTCACTCTGTCGCCCAGACTGGAGTGCAGCGGCACGCTCTCGGCCACTGGAACCTCGACCTGCTGGGCTCTGACGATCCTTCTGCCTCAGCCTTCCAAGTAGCTGGAACTACAAGCACGCACTACCACGCCTAGCTAATTTTCTTTTTTTAAAATTTATTGTGGAGTTGCAGTCTCGCCAAGTTGCCCAGGCAGGTCTTGAACCCGCGGGCTCAGGAATCCACTCACCTCAGCCTCCCAAAGTGCAGGATTACAGGCTGAGCCACCGAGCCTGTCATCACTTTTTTGTCATTCACTTTTTATTTATATACAGCAAAATTCACTCTTTTTGGTGACTATTCTATGAATTTGACAGATGTAAAGTGTTATGTAACCACCACTACTACAATCATCTACTTCCATCACTGTCTCTTCCTCTCCTGTCCCAAAATGATCTTGTCACCTTGGTAATCAAACACTTATCCCTCAGCAACCACCAATCTGTTCTACATTCTTTTAATTTTGCCTTTTATAGAATAAAAATCCATGTAAATGGATTCACACAGTATATATGTATCACTCAGCATGATGACCTGGAGATTCATCCATGTTGTTGCATGTGTCAATAGTTTATTCCTTTTCATTGGTGAGTAGTGTTCCATTGGATGGATGTACCATATTCTGTTTATCCATTCCTCTGGTAAAGGACATTTGAGTTGTTTCTAGTTGTGAGTAATTATGAATAAAGCTGATATGAACATTCTCAAACAGGTTTTCATATGAACACAGGTTTTTATTCCACTTGGACAGAAGCCCAAGAGTGAGATTGCTGGGTTGTATGCTAAGGGTATGCTTATAAGAGAACTACCAAACTGTTTTCCAAAGTAACTATACTGTTTTGCATTCCTACCAGCAATATATGAGGGTTTTAGTTCTCCCACATCTTCACCAACACTTGGTGTGGTCAGTGCTTTTAACATAAGTCATCCTATTAGGTGTGTAATATACTCTTACTGTGGTTTTAATTTGCATTTTCATAATGACTAATTACATAGAATACCTTTTCATATGCTTTTATGCTTTCTGTATATCTTCTTTGGTGAAGTGTGTGTCCACATTTTTTGCTCATTGCTTTATTGGATTTTTAGCTTTCTTATTGTTAAGTTTTGAGAATTCTTTATATATTCTTAATGAAATTCCTTTGTCAAAAATATGATTTGCAAATATTTTCAAAAATTTGAAATTTTGATTGTCTGATTTGTGAATGTTTTCTTTTATATATCAGGCTCTTGTTGTGATATCTAAAAGTTGTTCACCTAACCCAGGACATATTCGTTTGCTAAGGGTACCATAACAAAATATTACAGACTGGGTGGCTTAAGCAACAGTAATTTATTTTCTCACAGTCAGAAGGCTAGAAGTCTAAGAACAAGATGTTGGCATGTTTGGTGGTTTCTTCTGAAGTCACTCTTCTTGGCTTGCCATCTCACTATGTCTTCACATGATCTTCCTTCTGTTTGTGCACGTTTGTCCTTGTATTAGTCAGTATTCTTTAGAGAAACATGACTAATATTATATAATCATATTATACATATATAAATAATATATAATACATTAAAGCTATGATATAAAATCATATTATACATATATAAAATAATACATAATAACATACTATATATTATATGATTTATTATGAGGAGTTGGGTCATGCAATTATGGAGGCTGAGAAGTCCCACAGTTTGAAAACTGGAGATCCAGAAAAGCCAGTGGTGTAGTCCAATCTAAGTCTGAAGGTCTGAGAACCAGGGGAGATGATGGTGTAAGTCTCACTCTGAGGGCAGAAGAAGACTGATGTTCCAACTTAACAGACAGGCAGAAGGGTCAAATTCTCCCTTCTTCCACCTGTTGTGGAAGCCCTCAACAGATTGCATAATTCCACCTATACTGGGGAGGCCAATCTACTTTACTGAACCTATTGATTCAAATGCAAATCTCACCCAGAAACACCCCATAGACACACCCAGAAATAATATGTAGCTAAATATTTGAGGACTCCATGATTCAGTCAAGTTGACACATAAAATTAACCATCACAGTCCTAATCTCTTCTTACTCTTCTTATAAGGATACCAATCATATTGTATTAAGGCCCATGCATATGACATAATTTTATTCAATTAGCTCTTTAAAAGCCTGATCTCCAAATAAAGTCATAATTGGAGGTACTGAGGGTTAAGACTTTAACATATGAATTGGAGAGGAGTGCACTTTACCTCAAGACACAGGTCAAAGATTTTCTTCTATGTTTTCTGCTAAACATAAGTTATTTTAATAGAGATAATCACAAAGTTACTTGCTTGCTGAGAACAAAGACTGATTTGCCCAATACTGTAATGTCAATGCCAAGCACAATGCTTCACATACAAAAATGCTTACAAAGCTTGTTGAATGAATGAATGACTGTGGATCACATTCACAGTTCCATTTACGCTCTCTGAATCTCAGAGATTCTTGTAGCTGCTTTGCTAAAGGATCTTTATGGTATTTATGAAATTTAAATCATCACTGAAAAATCTTATAAGAAAGGGATTGGCAGTGGTGGGATACTGCCAGGGTGGAGGCGGCACATAACATCAAAAAGCATACCTGATCTCAAACCAGGCAAAGTGGGGACCAAAGGGAGGCCCAAGCTTTACCTGTACTATGTCCACTTATATCCTTAATCCTGAATTATACTCCACATCTCTAAAATAAAATATTAAAAAAGAAAAATCTATCAACAACTATTCAAAATTGCCCCAAAAGGCAATATCTACTAAAGACACAAACATGAACCTACTCTATGACTCATCAATTCCACTTTTAGGTATATACCCACAGATTAGTACATATGTTCACCAGCACACAAGTACAAGAGTGTTCATAGCAATATTATTTATAAAAGACAAAACTGGAAGCATCCACAATGCTCATCAAGAGAAAAGTTAATATATTCTAACATATTTATAAAATATAATACTATACAGTAAAGATACTATGGTTTGAATGTCCTCTCCAAAACTTAATTGCCATGGTGATGGTATTAAGAAATGAGACTGTTAAGAAGTGATTAGGCCATGGTGATGGTATTAAGAAGTGAGACTGTTAAGAAGTGATTAGGCCATGAGGGTTCTACCCTCATAAATAGATTAATGCCATTACTGTGGTAGTCTGTTAGTTATTGTGAGAGTAGGTTTCTGATAAAAGGTGGAAGTTCAGCCCCCACCCTTCCTCTGTTTTGCACGCTTACTTGTCTTCCACCTTCCTCCATGTGATGACACAACACAAAGGCCCTTGCAAGATGCTAGCACCCTGATATTGAATTTCCTAGCTTCCAGAACTGTGAGAAATACATTTCTGTTCAATATAAATGACCCAGTCTGTGATATTGTTATAGCAGCAGGACATAGACTAAGACAAATCAAGATGAATATTTTGCTTATATATGTACCAGCATGACTGTATCTTAAAAACAAAATGCTGAATAAGAGACAATAGATAAAAAGGATAAAAATTTTATTACTTCATTTATATAAAGGTCAAAAACAAGTGAAACTTACCTATGGGATAGTACTCATGACAGTTGTTACCTGTAGGGAAAATGGAATTGGGAAGGAATATTAGGGAGTTCTGTTCTTGTGATGTCCTATTTATTTACATAAATAGGTTTTGAGTACATATGTAGGTTTACTTTGTAAAATATCATTGATTTATTATTTAAGCTTACTTAAAAAAATTACTCCATATGGATATGGCTTTTTTATAAATCTGGGAAAATCTGGGAAGGTATTTTAATGAGCTTTATTTTGAAAAAACAAAATAGAATATAAGTTATTTTCATATTTTAGAATATTATCTGTTTCTTTTCCCTTTCTAAGTTTTCCTTACATGGCTTCATTATCAAACTTCTTTGGTTATGTGGATACAAATATGAAAAAGAAAAAAAAGCAACACAAAAGGGGAAAACTTTTTGGAGAAGTTCTGAGATCAGACAAAGCTTATATAGTCTTGACTGCCCATAGTCTAGTTACAAATGGCAATGTAGGTCATGGCACAAAGTTGAATTTGTCACACCATCTGCCTTTCTTACTAGTAGCAAAGCCATTGAACTATGTGCTTTTTCACCATTGATCTATTTGTGATTTACAATTAAATTTCACTAGTGGAGAGATTTTATTTGCAAACAGGTACACAGCATTATGTTTCTGAAATGTTAAGAAATGTAAACCTCAGCACTTTGGGATCCTGAGGCAGAAGGATTGCTTGAGCCCAGGAGTTTGAGACCAACCTAGGCAACATAGAAAGACCTCATCTCTACAAAAACAAAACAAAAACAAACAAACAAAAACTAGCCAAGCACAGTGGCATGCACCTGTAGTCCCAGCTACTTTCGAGGCCAAGATGGAAGGATCATTAGAGCCAAGGAGCTTGAGGCTGCGGTGAGCCATTACATTCCAACCTGGGTGACAGAGTGAGACCCCACCTCAAAAAAAAAAAAAAAAAAAAAGAGAGAAAAAAAAAGAATTGTTGTTTATATTGCTACCAACCTAGAGAAATGGTACATGGTTATATAAGGTTGCTTACTGTAAAACTATTATTTCTTGATATTCTTAGGACACAATTGGAAATAGTGACTTTTAAAAAGCAAGGCTATTGAATACTGAGAGATGACCTGTGTGATGTGGGGTGTGTGTGTGCCTGATTTGAAAAACATTAACATTAAAATTGATGTCTTTTCTAAGAGTTCTTCATGTTGATGGATATATCTGGAGCAATTAAGGGACTTGTTCTCCTAAATCAAAATCTTTTCTCAATTAGTTTTCTAAATTAATGTAAATATTTACAAGAAACAAAGGAACATATAAAATGCTACTTGACATCTAAGAAGATCATCTTTAAACCCAGTTTTAATACCACAACAATATGTAAGCTTCTCTATGCATAGGCCAAGAATTGGTACAACTTCCTTGCAATCTTTAACAAAGAATTTAGTCAAGTTAATCACTTTTCAATTGGGCTAATAAGATGCTGAATTTTATCATTGTGTCTTGGCATAAACAATGTGGGTTACCATATTATATCTTAATTTATTGTATTCAATTAACTTTTTTCCCACAAAATATGGGATTTTTTTTACCTTCTTAGCACTCATATGAAATTGTATCTGGAATAATCTAATCAGTGATTTAACAGGTGGTTGTTTCTGTGGCTATAGGAAGAAAGAGATCAAAGGTGGACTTGACATTCTGTTCATGTTATGTCAATAAGTGAGCATGAAAAAAAGTCTTGCTAAATTAAGCATATGTAGGGGAGATACCAGGGCATCTATTGAGAAAAACAAGCAGAGTACAGAGAGAAATGTGCCCTTGAAAGACAGCTGGACTAGATGAGATTTGTGAGTTTGCTGCTTAAAAAAAAAAAAAGTCTGAGTGTTTTCCCCAAACTATTCAAGTAACAGAAAACTGAAGTTTTACTAGCTTGATGTCTCAGAGGACAGCAGCGAAGTTTAGGGGGAAAAAAATCCCATAAACAAAAGAACTAGAGAGGGTGAGTCCTAATATTTGAGTATAAGCTGTGCCCCAATCCTTGGCTGACCACTAGGATATTCAGGTGCAGGTGAAACTCCCAGGAAGTAGCAGCATCAAGAAGCTGTAAGTAAGCCGGGCTCAGTGACTCAGCCGGTAATCCTGCGCCTTTGGGAGGCTGAAGTGAGTGGATTGCCTAAGCCCGCGGGTTCGAGACCCGCCTGGGCAGGCAAGACCTCATGTCTACAATAAATCAAAAAATCAACCGGGTGTGGTAGCGCGCGCCTGTAATTCTGGCTACTCGGAAGGCTGAGGGGGAAGGATTGCCGGAGCCCAGCAGGTTGAGGCTGTGGTGGCCAGGAGCGGCCACTGCACTCCAGTCTGGGCGACAGAGTGAGACTCCAACTCAAAAAAAAGAAAAAAAGAAAAAAGAAAAAAGAAAAAAAGAAGCTGTAAGTAAGAACTGAGCAAACATATCAGCTGCTACACACCACAGGGAAGATAGAGTTTGCAGTTTGAATGCATGCAAGTTAACTGCCTATTAGAGCAACAACAAAAAAGCCATCCTCATAATACAGAATCACCAGAATGTATATCTATAATGTCCAATTTTAACACAAAATTATATATATTCAAAAAAATGAAAAAGTCTTATCCACATTCAGGAAAAAACTAGTCAATATAAAATGCATCAGAATGGACCTAAATGTTGTGTATAGCTGACAAAGATTCAAAGGTGCTACTATATATGTATTCAAAGAATTAAAAGAGAAATGTAGTTAATGAGTGAACAGAGAAAGAATCTTAACATAGAAATGAAAACTATATAAAAATGAAAATTCAAGAAGATAAAAGTACAATAGCAGAAATGAAAATTCACTATGTGGGCTCAAGTGCAGGTAGAAGATGACAAAAAGTAGTGGACTTGAAGATTGAGCAATTGAAATTATATAACTTAAAAAAGAGAAAAATGGACAAAAATAAACAGATAGTGACTTTTGAGACAAAATCAAGAAAAGAAGAGAGAAAGAAGAAAAATATTAAAAGAAATATTGCCAAAACCTTCTCAAATTAGGTGAAAAATATTAATTTTTATTTCTAAGAATCTCAAGGAAAGCAAGAAAAACACAAAGAACCTACTCCCAGGCACATCAAAACTCAAATTACTTAAAGTCAAAGATAAAGTAAAAGTCTGAGTAATAGAGAAAATTGATACATTATACACAAGAGGGCAAAAGATGATCAATGAGTGATTTCCCCACAGAAACCAAAGCATTGGAATAATGTATTCAAATACTAAAAGGAAAAACCAAACAAATAAGATGCAATAAATAAATAAATACCAAAAAATCTGTTAAACGAGAATTGCATGTGCAGCAGAAATATCTTTCAAAAACTAAGGAAAAGTAAATACATTTTTAGACAGACAGAAACTGAAGGAATTTGTCACTAGCAGACCAACATTGCAAGAAATGCTAAAGAAAGTTCTTTGAAGGGAAATGACACAAAAGGATAGCTCTAATTTATATGATTAAAAGGAAACTCAAAACTATGTATATACTTTTTTCTTCTCTTACTGTGTTGCTAAGGCATATGACTAAAGCAAAAATTTTAAAATTAATTGTTAGGTTACTAGTGCAATGACGTGTATCTTACAAGCATATAGAAGGATTAAAATCAGGTTGAAAAAGTGATCAACACAAAAGAAAGCATGAAAAGAAGAGCAAAAACTAAGTAAAACAAACTGAAAACAAATAGCAAAATGGCAGACTTAAAGACAACTATATCAATAATTACTTTCAATGAAAATGGGATAAATAGTTCTACTAAAAGACAGATATATTGTAAGACTGGATACAAGAAAGAACTATACACTGTCTACAGGAGACACACACTAAATATAAGAATATAAGTAGGTTGAAAGCTAAAGTATGGAAAATGATTGCAACTATAAGTATAAGAAAACAGGTAAGCCGGGCTCAGTGGCTCAGCCTGTAATCCCGCGCCTTTGGGAGGCTGAGGTGAG
>NW_007260100.1:1124739-1129248 GCF_000164805.1 Carlito syrichta
CAGGACTGTGGTATAGACACAGTTTTTAAGCCCGTTGTTAGTAAAAATACTATATGTTCAACCTGTCACAAATAGAGTAGCTGAAAAATATCAGTGGCCTAAGTAAGATAGATGTTTTACTTATGTATTTTTTTCCACTATCACATAAAAAAAAAAAAATTAGAAAACCCAAGTCTGTTATGTTGGCTTCGGGGTATCAAGAGAGAGAGCTCTTTGTTGCTCTAGCATTAGCACATAGCTCCCATTTATAATGTAACTTGTCCAAAATGGCCATCAGTGTTCCAGTCATTGCATTTATATTTTGGGCAGATAAAAGGCAGAATAGTAAAAAAAACAGGATACGTCATCTTATTCAATTCTCCTCAAGTAGCCGCTGTGGAAGTTTTACAGAATAGCATCCTGTAATTTTTGGTGTCCAGAGCTCATTTATGTTCAGCCTTATAATAAGCCAGAAAACAGGCATGCGCTATCACACCCAGCTGATGTTTTTTTGAATTATTGTAGAGATAAAGTCTTGTTGCCCAGGCGGGTCTTGCACCCGTGGGCTCAGGCAATCCACTCACCTCAGCCTCCCAAAGGCGCAGGAATACAGGCTGAGCCACCAAGCCCAGCTCATACAGAGTGTTTTTTTACAGCATGAAAAATTAAATTAGAAATCAATTGCTGGGAGGGGAGTAGGGAAGCGGGATTGGCAGTAGTGGGAATCTGCCTGGGGAAGAAGGGGGCACACCTCATCAACAAGGGTAACTGCATAATGAATATTTGTATACCTAACCCCATATTGTGCCCCACATCTTAAAATAAAAAATAAAACACAAACAAACAAAAAGAAATCGACAACATGAAAATTCTCAAATATTTGGATACTAAAAAACTGACTTCTAAATAACTCACAGATCAGTGAGAAATTTGAAAATAGTTTGTGCTGAATAATATTGAAAACACATTATGTCAAAATTTATGGAATACAGCCCCAGCAGTGTCAGAGCAAAGTGTAAAATATTTGCATTAGAAAATAAGGAAAACTTAAATATTAATATGAATTTATTCTACTTCATAAAGCTAGACTATAAAAAGAAAACTAAACCTCAAATAAGTAAAAGTGCACAAATATTAAGGATGATAGGTGTATTAATGAAATTGAAAATTGGTAAATAATAGATAAAATAAATAAAATCAAAGATAAAAAAATTGATATATGTCTAGTCAGATTGGTTAAGAAAACATAAGAGAAGATACAAGTTATCAATAACAACATTGAAAAGGGACTGAAAGATCTTTCAGACTATAGAATAATAATATGGGAATATTATAATAAACTTATGTCAATAAGTTTGAAAATTTAGAGAATATGGATAAAAAATATGTTAAAAGACACAATTGAGTAAAATTGATATAAGAAGTGTGTATCTCCCAAAGAAATTGTATTCACAAGCAGAAATATTTTTACAGAGAAATTTCAAACCTAGATGGTTGCATAAGTGAATTCTCTCATACAAGTAAGGAATAAATAATACCCATCCTTAAAGATGTGTCAGTTGAGAAGATCTAGTCTGAGGAACAGAAAAGAAAACAAATGAAGAGAAATGACCAGAACCTTAGAGCCCTGTGAGACATAAATTATAGCAACATGCATAATAGGAGGCCCAGAAAGAGAGGAGAAAGAGATTAAAATTAGAATTTTAAAATAAATAATGACTAAAACCACCTTTCCATAGTTAATGAAAAACTTTATATATCCAAGAAGCTCAACTAACTCCATTTAGGAGTAATCCACACCTTGACATGTCATAATTAAACTGTCAGAAGCCAGAGACAAAGAATCATGAAAACAGCAAGGTAGACAGCAACTCGTTAAGGTACATTCAATAAGATTAACAGTTGATTTCTCATCAGAAACCATGAAGGCCAGAAGGTAGTGGGATGAAATGGTCAAAATACTGATAAAAACAAAAAAAAAACAACTGTGTTAACTAGTAATTCTATAGTCAGCAACACTGTCTCCCAAAAATAAAGGAAAAGATAAGACAGTCCCAAATAATCAGAAACTGAGAGAAGTCATCACTAGCAAACCTACTCCACAAAAATTACTAATGAGGGGTTTTCAAGCTGAAATAATATAACACTAGCAACTTGAATCCAAATGAAGAAATAAAAATAACTGACAAAGAGTGATATAAAAGAGTATAAATATACATATTTTTGGATATATTTTCTCCTTTCTGAGTAAAAAGAACTGTATAGTGCAGAAATTCTTTATCTGTGTTAATGGGCATAACATAAAATATATAAATAAATATATAACATTTAGTTGTTGTTGTTTTTTTGAGTTGGAGTCTCACTCCGTCGCCCAGACTGGAGTGCAGTGGCCGCTCCCGGCCACCGCAGCCTCGACCTGCTGGGCTCCGGCGATCCTTCCGCCTCAGCCTTCCGAGTAGCCAGAATTGCAGGCGTGCGCTACCACGCCCGGCTGATTTTTTGATTTATTGTAGAGATGAGGTCTCGCTGCCCAGGCGGGTCTCGAACCCGCGGGCTCAGGCAATTCACTCACCTCAGCCTCCCAAAGGCGCGGGATTACAGGCTGAGCCACCGAGCCCGGCTATTAAATATATAACATTTAAATAAAATAAATTAAATAAAAAATATTTCTATAATACAGCAGCACAACTGATGGAGGAGGGATAGGAGTTATGTAGCAGCAAAGGTTTTATATACTATTGAAATTAAGTTGATATTAATCTAAGCTAGATTGTTGTCTGCTAAGATGTTAATTAGCAACCACAAAAAAAAGACTCAAAAATATAATAAAAGAAGCAATAAAATAATTAAAATGATACACAATAAGGCTAGGATAGTGGCTCACACTTATAATCCCAGCACTTTGGGAGGTTGAGACAGCAGGATTGCTTGAGCCTAGGAATTCAAGACCAGCCTGGGCAACATAGTGAGACCTCATTGCTACAAAAAAAAAAAAAGTTATACAAGAAAATATTTATTTAGCACTAAAGAAGGTAATAATGAAGGAATTAAGGAACAAAATGACAGGACATATAGAAAAGACAGCAAAATGGCAGATATAAGTGCTGTATTGTCAGCAATTATATTAAATGTAAATGGATTAATCACTCCAATTAAAATGCAGAGATAGGTAAAATAGATATACAATCCAACTAGGTCTTGTCTACAAGGGACACACTTCATATTTGGACATATATAGGTTGAAAGTAAAAGGATGAAAAACGATATATCTTACAAACAGCAACCAAAAACCAGCAAATAGTAAGCATACTAATATCAGAAAAAATAGACTTTTAGACAAAATTGTTATTGGTGACAGTAAAATACTTTTAATAATGATTGAAATGTCAATCCAACAAGAAGACAATATGATTATAAGCATACATGTACCTAGCAACAAAGTACATAAAGTAAAAAACAGATGGATTTGAAGAGGCATATAGGCAATTCAGCGATGATCATAGGAGACTTCATTACCCCACTTTCAATAATGGATAGAACAACTAAAGAAAAGATTAGTAAGAAAGTAGCGACTTAAACAACATTACAAATCATCTAGACCTAACAAAACACTGTAGAACACTCTACTTAACAATGGCAGAGTACATCAACCTTTCAGCAATATGTCTTACAGGAATTCACAAATTAATTCTAAAATTTATATGAAAATACAAATGACCCAAAAGAGTCAAAGTTGGATGATTTATATCAGGACTTGTAAAGCTATAGTAAGCAAGATAATGTTTTTGCAAATGGATTGACATATAGATTAGTATAACAAATACAGCCCAGAAATAAAGCCAGTCATGTGGCCTGTTGATTTGTAGCAAAGAAGCCAAAGTAATTCAATGGTGGAAAGGAATGTATTTTCAACAAATTGTGTTGACACAACTACTTATTTGTATATATACAAAAGAATATTTATTCTTACTTAATGCCATAGAGAAAAATCAAAACAAACCATAAATGTAAATGGAAGAGTTAAAAGTATACACATTTTAGAAGAAAACATAGAGAACTTGGAGTAGGCAAAAGTCTCCTACGAGAAAAAGAAGCATAAATCATAAAAGAAAAAAAAATTAATTTGCCTTGGAAAATGTAAAAAATTTTATTCCTTGAAAGTTAACATTTAGAAATGAAAAGGTAAGCCACAAAATAGAAAACAATTTCACAAAATATATGTCAGACAAATGACTTGCATCCAGAAAGCATAGATAATTCTTACAACTCAATGATAAGAGGAAATTTCAATATAAAATAAGTAAAATGTCTAAACAGACATTTTACAAACTAATATATAACAATAGACAAAAACACATGAAAAGATGTCCAACAAAATCTTTAGTTATCAGGAATGTGCAAATTAAAATGACAATGAGATATTATCATACATCCAGCAGAAAGGCTAAAATGAAAATCACAGTGCTAAATATTGGAGAGAATGTAGGAGAACCTGGAATTCTTTTTTTTTTTTTTTTTTTTTTTTTTTGT
>NW_007260100.1:1129370-1135670 GCF_000164805.1 Carlito syrichta
AGATGAGGTTTTGCCTGCCAGGCGGGTCTCGAACCCGCGGGCTCAGGCAATTCACTCACCTCAGCCTCCCAAAGGCGCGGGATTACAGGCTGAGCCACCAAGCCCGGCAAACCTGGAATTCTTATACACTGCTAGTGTGAATATAAAATTGTACAAATATTTGGTAGTTTGACTGTTTCTTTAAAGTTAAACATTCACCTTCAATACCTCCCAACTATTTTTTTCAATTTTAAAGCTGTGGGGTACAATTCAAGGTTAAGTATACAAATGTTCATTATGCAGGTACCCTTGTTGATGAGGTGTGCTCTCCCTCCCCCTGCATAATTCCCATCTATTTCATCCTTAGGCATCTATCCAGAGAATAAAGATGTATGTTCACATTAATACTTCTATATGAATGCTCATAGCAGCTTTACTAATTGTGGCCACACAGGAAGCAACCTAGATATCACTCAACTTGGAAATGGATAAACAAGTTTGGTATAGTCACACAATACACACATACTGCTTGGAAATAAAAGAGAATGAGCTATTGACACTTGAAACAATATGGATGAATCTCCAACAGAGTAAAAGAAGCCATACACAAAAGAATGCATTTATCATGCTTCTATTTATATGATGTTCTAGAACATATAAACTAATCTCTGTTGACAGAAGGCAGATCAGTTGGTTGCCTGATTTGGGGTGGAGGTAGTAACGAACTGTAAGGGAATGTGAGGGAACCTTTGGGGGTCATGGAAATGTTTTGTGTATTGATTATAGCAGTGGTTGCATAGGTGTTTATATTTGTGAGAATTTATAGAACTGTATACTTTAAATGAGTACAGTTTATTGTATACACACTATATCTCAATAAATTGGTTAAAAATAAAAATAATACTATTTGATAAAAGTAATTATTTGTATCTGACCATCTGATGATTGGCTTATTCATAAAGTAGTTGTTTTTCTGTGCTCAACCTCTCTTTACTCTTCTTTTAATCAAAACATCCGGCTTCTGGGTAAGATGGTGACGGAACAAGTTGGACTGTGAGAGTCTCCACAAAAGCGAGTGTCCATAAAGACTTTCTGCATGAGTGAGTGTGTGCCAATGGGTGAGTAAAAGTCCATCTGAGGGGAGACTCGGGTTCATGCACCTGGGGCTCTCCTCCAGAGATGACTGCATCCCACCACCACCCTGAGATTGGAGACCAGGCATGCAGTATCATTTGCAGTATCAGGGCTTTCTTGAGAGGAGGCAGCAGAGAACAGCTGCCCCTCACCACCTGGCACCTGGCCCATGCCATCACCTGTAGTAGCAAACCGGGCACAAGCAGGAGGATCCATGGAGATGGCAGGTCAGGGAAATCTGGAACAAAGTTCCAATACTGGTGACAAGATGCTGATGGTCACTATCTTCTCAGTCCAAGGACTGGGCAGAAACTTGCATTGCCCTACCCAGCTCCTTGCAGCCTCCATCTTGGGACCCAGAGGCTGTCTTTTCATTAGACTCAGAGAGACAGATGCCTCTCCCCCATGCTGAAACAGGCACAGACACATCAGATCTAAGTGGGAGATTTGACAGCAGCAACAGTGAGTAGGATGAGTATGGATCTGATCCATTCTCCTCCCACAATAGTCCATGCGGCATCTGACGCACACTGAGAGCAACCCTATCAGACTGCACTGAGAATGGAAGGAAAGGACTGGAGACCAGAGCTGCTCCCTAAGTTGGAGACCTGAAAGGAATCTGGACTCACAGAAATGGCCAGAGAGCAAGTTTTTTTTTTTCTTGTTGGTTTTTTGTTTTAGTTTTTTTCTTCTCTCTTTCTTTCTGTTTTTGTTTACATTTTCATACTTGCTTTGTGTCTGTTATTTTAATTTTATTTTTTAGACTTTTTGTTTTTGTAAGGGTATTTTTGATGGAGAGTGCATCAACAGGGGGGATTGTTTGTTTGTATGCTTGTCTGTATGTTTTTTTCTTTTTTGTTTTTTCTGTCTTTGTTTGTCTCTCTATTTATTCATTAGTTGGTACACCTATCTGTTTTCCTTCTTCTTCTTCTTACTCTCCACCTCCCTTTTGTCATCCTCTTTCCTTTTTCCATTCATTTCCCTTTTCTTATCTCATTTTGCTTTCAGGGGTCAAACAGACACCTCCACTGCATGGACAGATTGTAAGGCAGTAGGAAGGGGGTTCCAGGGGGCCCACACTTGTCAACAGACACTAAGATCTGCAGACAGCTTCTAGATCACAGCTGTCCCCTCAATTAAATCTCAAGACTGCAAAAAACACAGGCCCCCACCCTTAGTCCAGTCTCAGAATCGAACAAAACCAGAGGATCTACATAAGTAAGAAGAGAAGATTGAGCAAACAGAAATAAAAGCTATCCCCCCATCACTGAACAACAGAATTTGTTATGGCCACACCGCAAGTAAGGAGTTGCTAGCACACTGAGAGTTGAATTTGAGTCCTTTATTTGCTGGCAGTCGAGAGCAGACTAGTGTCACAAAGAACTTTTGACCTCGAGCAGAGCAAGTAAGAGACTTATAAAGGCAAAAATCACAAGTGGGTTATATAGCATGGGGTAGAAGAACAAGGAACTAAAAATCAAAATGAGAAAAAAATATGAGAATGTGGTTGGGAGATTTTATAAAGAACAGCTTCTTGGTGTAACATCTGGTTTTGGTTAAGCAAGGGTACATTTAGATATGGAACTTGTGGTTGAGGAGTTTCCAAATGCCAAGAAGGAATGAGGATGTGGGTCTGTGATCATGGGAAGGTTACAACAGTCTCATGTGAGGGTGTTACATCTGGGTAGGCAGGCAACTATAATGGAGAATTTGTGACAAAATGAAGTTATTTATGTCAAGCAAACTTATATAGGCTATTATAGGTATTTTGGATGTTTCAAATTAAAGAAGAGGTGAAAGAGGGGGAGGAAAACCTACACAAATGAAGAAAAACCAAAGGAAGAATATGAGTCTCACACAGACCCCTGGGAGGTCAGCCACAGAGAATACAGACTCTGGCACTCAAGCAATGAAGACCCCCAGAATGACTGGTCTCAAACCACAAAACCGGACATCAAGATGTTAATAGAATAAATAGAAATGAGGAGAGACAAGAGGAAAGAAAGAAGGAGTTGATAACTGAGATAACAGCAATAAAGGATACAGTGAATGAAATAAACAACAAACCGATAAGCATGGAAAGCAGAATTAACAAAGCAGAAGAAAGAATCTCAGAACTTGAGGACCATAATATGGAACTAACCCAGATGGTTAAAAACATAGAAAAGAAGCTTAAAAAGACAGAACAAAACCTCCAAGAGATGAACAATTATTTCAAGAGGCTGAACCTAAGGTTAATTGGAATCCCTGAGGCAGATAGAGAGACAGAGACCATCTTGTAGCAAACATTCTATGAAATTATCCAAGAAAACTTTCTTCATCTCATCAGTGACATGACCATTCAAACCCAAGAGATTCAGAGAACCCCTACAAGACAACAAATGAGAAGACCAACTCTTAGACACAAAGTAGGTATACAAGAAAAATTCCTAAAGGCAGCAAGAGAGAAAGGTCAGTCTACCCTACCAGGGAAGACAAATTAGAATAGCAACAGACTTATCTACAAATATACTTCAGGTTGGGGGAGCTTGGAGCCCAATCTTCAAAGTTCTTGAAGATAAACAATTTCAACCAAGAATTACCAATCCAGCTAAGCTAAGTTTCATGTGATAGAGAATTAAAATCCTTCCCAGAGGTTCAATCTCTAAGTGTTTAAGCTGCCTCTAGACTAGCTCTACAAAAACATTTAAAAAAGTATTAAACACAGAAGAAAGGAAAAAAGAATGTCAACATCCTTTATAAGAATGCAGGAAAAATATTGAAAACACACATGAATCAACCCAAAAATAAAAAAGAAAGACAGCAAACAAATAAACAAACAAACAGCAGCAGCAACAACAATCTTTATAAGAACTTCATGACAGGGATAAACTCTCACATCTCAATAATTAGCATGAATGTGAATGAACTAAATGCACCACTGAGAATATATAGAATGGCAAATTAGATAAAATATCATGAGGCTACAATATATTATTTCCAAGAGGCTCATCTCACCAGAAATGACACTCACAGACTCAAAGTAAGAGGATGGGAAACAAAATTTCAGGTGAACAAAACACTAAAGAAAGCAGAAATTGTGATCTTAATATCAGATAAAATACCCTTTAAGCTAACAAAAATTTAAAAAGATACGGAAACTCACTACATAATGATAAAATATTCAATCCATCAACATTAAATGTCCATCCTAAACTTATATGTACCCAACATAGGAGGACCAACTTTCACAAAACAACTTCTAAAAAAAGATATTGACTCTAACACTATCACAGCTGGGGGCATAAATACCCCACTAACAATCCTGGACAGATCATCAAGACAAAAAGTCAACAAGGAGATCCAGAACCTTAACATGACACTTGACCAAACGGACTTGATTGATACCTACAGAACACACCATCCAGCAACCATGGAATACACATTACACTTATCACAACATGGAAAGTACTCTAAGGTAAACTGCATCCTTGGCCATAAATCAAGAATAAACAAATTTCATACGATTGAAATACTGCCATGTACCTTCTTAGACCACAGTGGAATAAAAATAAATATCAACAACAACATAGTTCCCCCAAGCCCACAAAGACATAGACACTAAACACCATGATGCTAAACAACTCCTAGGTCAACATGGAAATCAAAACAGATTAAAAGATACCTGGAAGCAAATGAAAACAAAGAAACATCCTACTAAAAACTCTGGGATGCCATGAAAGCAGTCCTGGGAGAGGAATTCATATTTCCATGAATACACATGAAGAAAACGGAAAGATCACAAGTTAGCAACCTAACAAATAGGAAGCCTAACTTAAGGAAGCTGGAAAAGCAAGACCAACAAAACCCTAACTTCAGCAGAAGAATCCAGATCACCAAAATAAAAGCCCAGATTTAGGTCATAGAAAACAAAAATATAATACAAAAAAAATCAATGAAATCAAAAACTGGTTTTTTGAAAGGATAAACAAGATTGATAGACCCCTAGCTAGACTGATTGAGAAGAGAGAAAAATCCCCAATAAACACAATCAGAAATGGAAAGATCAAGTAACAACCGATCCCAAAGAAATACAAAAAGATGGGGGGCAATCTGAAGATGGAGACTGCACAGGTGGATCCCTGAGATTCTCCGAATGTGATTTTCCCAAAAAGACTATTACTTTTCTTCCTGCACCCCCCCCCCCGCCCACCTCCAGCCGCAGTGGTACAAGGCTTGGGGACTTTTGGTCCCACGCAGGGCCAGACATTGCGGCCGGACTGAGGCTACTCCATTATATGTGATTCCGGCAGCTGGGGAAATCCCAAATCCCGGATCCCAGCTCCATCTCTGGCTACATCGTCACGACCAGCACCCAGCACCAAGCTGCTGGTCATGCAGGGAGGCTCTGAGCACCCGCCCCTTAGAGATACCAGTCCCATTTCTGGCTAAAGTGCCCTGGGAGGGACCCAGAGCCATCACCTGCCCTCTGGAGCTTGAAATTGGAAGCCTGGGGCCCACCCTGGCTGAGGCACTCAGCGTGCATGACCACAAGCCTGTGTAAGGGGGCAGAACCCCAAGCTGGTGTAAGGTGCTGATCGCAGGCTTCCAGCTGCAGAGGAGGGAATGTCTGACCCTCTCCTCCACCCCAGCCTGCTGGAGGCACCCCAGATCCAGCGCCCAGCTGTGCAGCTGGTCCCACCTAGAGACCCACAGGAGCATCCCTAAAAGTGAAAGCAAAACCACCAACTCTGCCATTTTCAAGGCATATTTACATCACATCATCCCACCCACCTATCAGAGCCTCCACCTCGATTCCCACGGTGACATCATTAACAGGAGAAAAAGCCCCTCCCCTATGCTGAATAGAGACCAGTGTCACAGATCCCCCAGGCAACAAACTAACTGCCTGCAACAGAAACAGAGGGGAGAGGCTGGAGATTAGATCTCAGGAACTTTATCCACTAAGGGATGAGAGAGAAAAATCTACACAAATGAAGAAAAACCAAAAGAAGAGTATGGGTATCTCCCAGACTCCTGGGAGGGCAGACACTGAGAAAACTGACTTTGGAATGCAAACAACGAAGAGCCCCCAGAATGACTGGTCTCAAAATACAAACTTAGACATCAAGACATTAATGGAGAGATTAAAAGAATCGAGGAGACTCAAGAGAAACTAGAAAGGAGCTGATATCTGAGATAGCAGTA
>NW_007260100.1:1135737-1149518 GCF_000164805.1 Carlito syrichta
CAAGCAGAAGAAAGAATCTCAAAGCTTGAGGACCAAAATATAGAAATAACCCAAACTCTCAAAAACACAGAAAACAAGCTCCAAAAGACAGAAAAAAACCTTCAAGAGATGAACGATTACCTCAAGAGGCCTAACCTAAGAGTAATTGGTTTGCCTGAGTCAGAAAGAGAGACAGAGACCACATTGGAACAAACCTTCCATGAGATCATTCAAGAAAACTTCCCTTATCTAATCAATGATGCAAAAACTCAAATACAAGAGATCCAGAGAACCCCTGCAAGACAACAAATGAGAAAACCAACTCCTAGACACATAATAATTCGCCTAAACAAAGTAGGCATAAAAGAAAAAATTCTAAAGGCAGCAAGAGAAAAAGATCAGATCACCTACCATGGAAAACCAATTAGAATAGCAGCAGATTTATCTACAGAAACCCTGCAGGCTAGGAGAGCTTGGAGCCCTATCTTCAAAGTCCTAAAAGATAAACAATTTCAACCAAGAATAACCTACCCTGCCAGATTAAGCTTCATCAGTGAGGGAGAATTAAAATCATTCCCAGATATCCAATCCTGAAGAACTTATGCTGCCACCAAACCACCTCTACATGAAACACTTAAGAAAATACTAAACACAGAAGAAAAGGGGAAAAAAAGAGCAACGTTCTTCACAAGAGTACAGGAAAAAGAATAAAATACACATGAACCAACTCCCAAAACAAAATAAAGACAATAAACCAAGTGGAAGAACAACCCTATAAGAACTCTATGATAGGGATGAACTCTCACATTTCAATAATTAGCCTGAATGTGAATGGACTAAATGCACCACTGAAAAGACATAGAATGGCAAAATGGATAAACTATCACCAGGCAACAATATACTGCCTTCAAGAGACCCATCTCACTAGAAAGGACATGCACAGACTCAAAGTAAGAGGATGAGAAACAAATTTCCAGGCGAATGGAACACAAAAGAAAGGAGGAGTCGCAATCCTAATTTCAGACAAAATACCATTTAAGCTATCAAAAATTTAAAAAGATACAGAGGGCCACTACATAATGAGAAAAGGCTCACTCCATCAACAAGAAATATCTATCCTAAACATATATGTACCTAACATAGATGCACCAACTTTTATAGAGCACTTCCTAGGAAAACTAAAGAAAGATATTGACTCTAACACCATCATAACTGGGGACTTTAATACCCCACTCACAACCCTTGACAGATCATCGGGACAAAAAATCAGCAACGAGATTCAGAATCTCAATGTGACTCGGACCAAATGGACTTAATTGATACCTACAGAACACTCCATCCAAAGACCAGAGAATACACATTCTACTCATCACTGCATGGGATGTATTCCAAGATCGAACACATTATCGGCCATAAATCAAGCATAAGCAAATTTAAAAAGACTGAAATTCTGCCATGCACCTTCTTGGACCACAGTGGAATAAAAATAAACATCAGCACCAACAAGGTCCCCCCAAAACCCACAAAGATATGGTCACTAAACAGCATGATGCTAAACAACTCCTGGATCAATGATGAAATCAAAACAGAGATCAAATGATACCTGGAAACAAATGAAAATGAAGAAACATCTTACCAAAATCTCTGGGATGCCTTAAAAGCTGTAGTAAGCGGGGAATTTATATCCCTACAAACACACATGAAGAAAATGGAAGAGTACAAATTAATAGCCTAACAAGCCACCTAAAGAAGTTGGAAAAGCAAGATCAAAAAAAGCCTAATTTCAGCAGAAGAATCCAGATCACACAACCTGCCTAGGTTGAAACAAGAAATTGAGACCCTAAATAGACCAATAACAATCAAGGAAATTGACTATGTAATAAGAAAACTACCTACAAAAAAAAAAAGCCCCGGACCAGATGGCTTTCTAGCAGAATTCTACAAGACATTTAAGGAGGAACTGATTCCAATCCTACTGAAGCTATTTCAGGCAATTGAGAAAGATGGAACCTTCCCCAAATCATTTTATGAAGCTAACATCACATTGATACCCAAGCCAGGTAAAGATCCAACAAAAAAAGAGAACTACAGGCCAATATCTTTGATGAACATAGACGCTAAAATTCTCAACAAGATCCTAGCAAACCGGAATCAACAACACATCTCAATAATCATCCATTATGACCAAGTAGGATTTATCCCTGGGATGCAAGGCCAGTTCAACATTCGTAAAGCAATAAATGTAATTAAATACATCAACAGATGTCAAAACAAAAACCACATGATTATGTCATTAGATGCAGAAAAAGCTTTTGATAAAATCCAGCACCACTTCTTGATAAAAACCCTCGAACATCTAGGCATACAGGGAACATACCTCAAAGTAGTAAAAGCCATCTACGAGAAACCCACAGCCAACATACTCCTAAACGGACAAAAATTGGAACCATTTCCCCTGAAAACTGGAACATGACAAGGATGCCCACTCTCACCCCTTCCATTCAATATAGTATTAGAAGTCCTAGTTAGAGCAATCAGAGAAGAGAAGGCAATCCGGGGTATCCAAATAGGAAAAGAGGAAGTCAAATTATCTCTCTTTGCAGATGACATGATTGTATACCTTGAAAACCCAAGAGAATATGTCAAAAACCTCCTTAAACTGATAAAGGCCTTTGGCAAAGTCTCAGGATATAAAATAAATGTGCAAAAGACAATCGCATTTCTTTACACCAATAATAAACAAACAGAAACCCAAATAAGAAGCACAATTCCATTCACAATAGCCTCAAAAAAAATGAAATACCTTGGCATCTTCCTAACCAGAGACGTGAAAGACCTTTACAATGAAAACTACAAAACTCTGCTCAAAGAAATCAAAGATGACACAAGCAAGTGGAAAATTATCCCATGCTCATAGATTGGAAGAATCAACATTGTGAAAATGTCCATCTTACCTAAGGCAATCTACAGATTCAATGCAATACCTATCAAATTACCAGCATCATTCTTCTCAGACCTAGAAAAAACAACACAGGAATTCATATGGAAACACAAATGACCAAGAGTAGCCAGAACAATCCTCAGCAAAAAAAACAAAGCAGGTGGTATCACATTACCAGACTTCAAACTTTACTATAAAGCTACAATCATCAAAACAGCTTGGTATTGGTACAGGAACAGGTATATAGATCAATGGAATAGAACTGAGATTCCAGAAGCAAAACTTCAATTTATCAACCAACTCATCTTCGACAAAGCCTCCACCACCTACCACTGGGGAGAGGAGAACCTATTCAGTAAATGGTGCTGGGAAAACTGGCTGACCACATGCAGAAGACTGAAACAGCACCCCTATCTATCCCCATACACAAAAATTAACTCTAAATGGATCAGAGACCTAAATGTAAAACCTCAAACCATAAGAACCTTAGAAAATGAAGGACATACCCTCATGGAAATTGGAACTGGCATCCAATTCCTGAACAAAACTCGAAACCCACAGGCCATAAGGGATAAGATAGACAAGTGGGACCTCATTAAACTGACAAGCTTCTGCAAAGCCAAAAAAACCATCAAGAGAGCATGAAGACAGCCTACAGACTGGGAAAAATTATTTGCCATCTCCAGGTCTGACAAAGGCTTAACATCTTGGATCTACAAGGAACTCAAACGTGCTTTAAATTACAAAACAAACAACCCCATTATACAGTGGGCAAAAGATATGAACAGACACTTCACAAAGGAAGACATCCGAGCAGCCAACAGACAAATGAAGAAATAATCAACCTCATTAATCATCAGGGAGATGTAAATCAAAACCACACTGAGCTACCACCTAACTCCAGTCAGAATGGCAATTATCAACAACTCAAAAAATAATACCTGCTGGAGAGGGTGTGGCGAAAAGGGAACACTTCTACACTGTTGGTGGGAGTGTAAACTAGTGCAACCTCTGTGGAAAGCAGTATGGCGATTCCTAAAAGCTCTAAACATCAACCTCCCATATGATCCTGCAGTCCCCCTACTGGGAATATACCCTGAAGAACTCAAATCACTCTATAAAAAAGATACCTGCACGCGAATGTTTATTGCAGCATTGTTCACAATAGCAAGAACCTGGAACCAACCAAGCTGTCCATCAAAAAAGGACTGGATTAAAAAACTGTGGTACATATACACGATGGAATACTATGCAGCCATAAAAAAGAATAAAATCATGAATTTTGCAGCAACCTGTATGGAGCTAGAGTCTATAATACTAAGTGACCTCTCACAGAAACAAAGATCTGAGTATCACATATTCTCACTCATATAGTAGACCTTGATCATCCAATGCACTCCTATCAGAAAATGACTGACAGTGTTGGGAAATTATGGGGGGGATGGGACTAATGGTAGTAAACATCTGTCTGAAGATGGGGATACACCTGTTATCAACAAGGGGGCCTGAATGAAGCATATTTGTATACCTAACCCTTAACAGTACCCCACAATATCAATATAAAAAATATCAATTAAAAAAAAAAGAAATACAAAAAGATTATCAGAGATTACTATGCATGCCTGTATGGAAATAAACTCCAAAAGCTAAATGAAATGGAGGAATTTCTGACTTCACACAACCTCCCCAGGTTGAAACAAGAAGAAATTGAGACCCTAAATAGACCAATAACAACCCAGGACATCGACTATGTCATAAGAAAACTACCTACAAAAAAATGCCCTGGACCAGATGATTTTCCAGCAGAATTCCACAAAACATACAAGGAGGAGCTGATGTCAATCCTATTGAAAGTATTCCAGGCAATCAAGAAAAATGAAACTCTCCCCAAATCATTTTATGAAACTAACATCACATTGATATCCAAACTGGGTAAATATCCAACAAAGAAAGAGAACTACAGGCCAATATTCTTGATGAACATAGAGGGTAAAATTCTCAACAAAATCCTAGGAATCCGGATCCAACAACACATCTCAAAAATCATCCACTTGACCAAGTAGGCTTCATTCTCAAGATGCAGGGCTCATTCAATATCTGCAAGACCATAAACATAATTAAATACATCAACGAGTATAAAAACAAAAACCATATGATTATATCACTAGATGAGGAAAAAGCTTTTGATAAAATCCAGTGCCCCTTCTTGATAACACTCGAACATCTAGGCATAGATGGAATATTCCTCAAAATAGTACGAGCCATCTATGAGAAACCCACAGCCAACATATGCTAAACCGACAGAAATTGGAGCCATGTCTCCTGAAAACTGGGAAAATGACAAGGATGGCTATACTCACCCCCCTGTTCAACATAGTATTAGAAGTCCTAGCTAGAGCAATCAGACAAGAGAAGGAAATCACGGGTATCCAAATAGTAAAAGAGGACGTTAAGCTATCCCTCTTTGTAGATGACATGATTATATACCTCAAAAACCCAAGAGAATCTGTCCATAACCTCCTTGCACTGATAAAGGACTTTGGCAAAGTTTTGAGGTATAAAATAAATGTGCAAAAGTCAGTAACATTCCTATACACCAACAATAACCAAACAGAAACCCAAATAAAAATCACAATCCTATTCACAATAGTCACAAAAAAAAGAAACACCTTGTTATCTTCCTAACCAGAGAAATCAAAGACTGTTACAAGGAAAACTATAAAATACTGCTCAAAGAAATCAAAGATGACACAAACAAATGGAAAAATATTCCAAGTATTCTATGCTCATGGATTGGAAGAATTAACATTGTTAAGATCTCCATCCTACCCAAGGCAATCTACAGATTTAACTCAATAACCATTAAATTACCAGGAGCATTCTTCTCAGACCTGGAAATGACAATACAGAAATTCATATGGAAACATAAACGACCATGAATAGACAAAACAATCCTCAGCAAAACAACAACAACAACAACAACAAAAACAAAGTGGGAGGTACCATGCTTCCAGACTTTAAGCTTTATTATAAAGCTACAATGATCAAAACAGCCTGATATTGGTACAAGAACAGGCATATTGACCATTGGAACAGGACAGAGAATCCAGAAGCAAAATTTCAATTTCTCAACCAACTCATCTTTGACAAAGCGTCCTCCACCAACTACTGGGGAGAGGAGAACCTGTTCAGTAAATGGTGTTTGGAAAACTGGCTGGCCACATGCAGAAGATTAAAACAAGACCCCTACCTATCCCTATACACAAAAATCAACTCTAAATGGATCAAAGACCTAAATGTAAAATCTCAAACTATAAGAATCTGAGAAAATGCAGGAGACACCCATATGGAAATTGGAACTGGTAACCAATTCCTGATCAAAACCCCAAGTGCCCATGCCATAAGAGATAAGATAGACAAGTGGGACCTCATCAAACTGACACTCTTCTGCAAAGCAAAAGAAGTCATTGAGAGAGTGGGGAGACAGTCCATGCAGTGGGAAAAAATATTTGCCAATTGTATATCTGACAAAGACCCAACATGTAGGATCTACAAGGAATACAAACATGCCGAAAAGAAAAAAACAAACAATCCCATTACAAAGTGGGAAAAAGATATGAATAGACATTTCTCAAAAGAAGACATAGAAGCAGCCAACAGACACATGAAAAAATGCTCAGACTCACTAATCATTAAAGAAATGCAAATTAAAGCCACACTGAGATACCACCTAACTCCAATCAGGATGGTCATCATCAATATCTCAAAAAACAACAGATGCTGGAGAGGATGCAGTGAAAAGGGAGCACTTTTACAGTGTTGGTGGGAGTATAAACTAGTGCAGCCTTTGTGGAAAACAGTGTGGCAATTTCTAAAAGATCTAAAAATCGACCTTCCATATGACACAGCAATACCCCTATTGGGAGTATACCCGGAGGAACTCATATCACTCTATGGAAGAGATTCCTGCACACTCATGTTTATTGCAGCATTGTTCACAATAGCAAAAGCATGGAACTAACCATGCTGCCCATTGAAAGAGGACTGGATTAAGAAAATGTGGTACATATATATGATGGAATATTATAAAGACATAAACAAGGACAAAATTATGAATTTTGCAGCAGCTTGGATGGACTTAGAGGCTGTAATACTGAGTGATCTATCATAGAAACAAAGAGCTGAGTATCACATTTTCTCACTCATAAGAGGATCTTGAACAACTATTGTAATACTATAAGAAAATGATTGACAGTAGCGGGAACCTGTCAGGGGAGTGCGGCAGTGAGGGGTGGGATTGACAGTAGGGGGAAACTGCTGTGGAGGTGAGGCACACCTCATCAACAAGGATACTTGCATAATGAACACTGGTATACCTATCCCTGAATTATACCCCACATATTTAAAATAAAAAATTTTAAAAAGCATTCTCATTTTTCTTTGGATAACTATTCTCCAACACCACTTTCAATCTTTGTCTTTTAATGGGAAAGATTCCATCTTCCAGATTATGGATTTGGGCAAACATGATCCTGTGGGTCTGGTAAATTAGGGTCAAGGTGATTAAGTCAGGCATGTACATGTGACCCAAGGATGTGAAAATTACAAAATTTTGCTGGGGTTATTGGGAACAAATAATTCTCATTTCTCCTGGTAGACTGTGACAGCACATTTGAGTAGTTGGGAGAAACTGACTCAGTATTATTTCCAGAAGCCATGAATCCAGCTTCCCTTAAAATAAGATACTTCTTGCAGGGTACTCTATTTACACGAACCAATAAATTTCTTTGTTTACTTAAATTTATTTTAAATGAGTTACTGTCATTTTCCATAGTTAATACAAAAATTGAATCAATTCAAACAGTGTTGACATTTGTCACAGTTGTAAATTGTCACATTTTGTAGAGATGACCTAAATTGTATTGACAAAATCATCTCTACTCCCCTAAACTGGAAACCATGATAAAGATGAAGAATTTATAAGCCTCCAAGAAAAGCAGGGTTAAAGGAACCATAGTGACCTATAAAAATACTTATTAATATTTTTAAATTTGAAAAAATAAATTTAGAACTGTACTAATGGGTAACATCAGCAGTATTTTATACTGTAGTAAGTAATTTTGCCTTGCCTAAAGAGATCTGGCTTTTGTCCCCAGCTTCTGGGAGGTAACCTCTAAATCCTTGGAATTTCCTGAGTGATAGGACCACACCTGAGAGTTTATGCTAATGAGGTAACTCATGGTAGGCCCATCAGAACTGATTGCCAAGGACAGAAATAAATTTCTGGAAAATGAGTTTAACCACATGGACAATCAAATAATCAATCATGCCTATATAATAAAGCCCTAATAAAAACTCTGGATACCAGTGCTCAGGTGAACTTCCCTGGTTGGCAATACTTCATGCATCTTATCACACATCCATATTCAGAGGGTTATGTATCCTGAAGACAATAGCTGCTTTGTGCTGGGAACCCTCTATGTCCCTTTCTTTGTATCAGTACCCTTTTTCCTTAATAAAATGTAACTGTGAGTTCTGTGTTTTTATTGTGTATTATCAAACCTGAGGATAGTTTTGTGAACCCTCTAAATTTGCAGTTGATATCAGAAGTGAAGAAAGTCTTAGGGCCTGTGCCCTCTAACTTTGTTGTTATGCCTTAACTCCTCAAAGTTGGTGTCAGAAATCCTAGGCAGAATAGGCAGGATGAAGGATTGTGCTCTCAAACCTCGCAGTTTGTCTAACTCGGGCATATGCACTGAATAATAAAGGGTTCTATACAGTTAATTTGTACTTATTATTACTTCCTGGACACAAAATACCTTCCTCAGAGGCGAATTTACCATGAAGCTAATGCAGCTTGTGCTTCAAGGCCCCTCATTTGCAGGAGCATCTTTTAAGATTTGTGTGTTCATGTGACAATGTGCTCATCATAAGTTTTTATAAAATTTATAAAGGTAGGATATTTAACTGCATTTGGTTCAGGCTACTGTGCAAGTTTAGTCAAATATTATGTTATAATTTTGTGTTCTTTTCTTAAAAGAGAGCCCTCCAAATCTCAGGTCAATAAAATTTGGTTCCATCCCTGGTCTTCCTTCAAACTTATCAGACACTGGCACATTCATTTTGCTTTGTTGTAGATAATAGGCCCACTAAGTGGCAATTTGATGTGTGAGGGTGTGTGTGTATTCTCCCCAACTAAATGTTAAGTGCTTCTCTGACTTTAAGACTCAACAAATCAGTTTAGTACTTTCCTATTCCCAAGATTATCATGGATTGTCTTCATAATCCCAGAAAACATTTCCCATATACTCAGTCCCTTCCTTGTTTGTGGATGCAGCTCCAAGGTCCATGTTCATGTTTGTCTTTTATGTCTTGTATACTATAAAACCCTTAGTGATATGTGACTAGTCATGTGGACAAAGTAAAAAATTATCTCTGAGTCCTAAAGAGTTTGAGAAGAACCAAACGTTTAATCCAGGTGGACTAGGTACAATCTCATGAAGGTAGGACTAAAATGGGGATTCAGTAAGTAAACTGAATCCCAATTTTATTATCCTGTAGCTGAAAACAGTAATTCTTATCCTCTTTTTGCCTCAGGATTTTCCACACTCTCATAAGGACAAATCGATTGCTAGAGGTTCTACTAGGAAAAAAAGTATCTTTCCCATGTCAGAAAACTTTTTTGTGGGAACACATCCAACTCAATGTGATTCAAATAATGAAAATAATTTATAATCCTGCAAAACTAAAAATTCCAAAGTACTTTTAGGTAAGATTTGATATTGCAGCTCTATCAAGTCCCAAAAGACTCTATTTCTTTTGGTATCTCTGCTGTCTTCCTTGATGCAGCTTGTCATCATAAGACTTGTTACCCTTATAGTCCAGGATGGCTGTCAGCAGCACCTTAGCATACACATTTCCTTTTTCATATGCAGCAGAAAAAAAGTGAGCATTTTTGTCCTGGCATTTCCAGGAAAACTCCTGAGATTCACTAATTGCATGGGCTGCACTCACATTCCTCCCCCTTGAACGACTCACATGGGCAAAGGGAATGAATGAGCTTATTGGTTTCTCATGCAGATTTTTTTCTCAATGTATCTGTCAAACTCAAATGCCTGTATGCTAGGAAGTGACTATAAAGAAAGAAAATGGCCTGATACTTCTAATATATTGAAGAATTCATGTCCCATAGAAAGGGCTCAACTCTTACTTAGATCCAGGCAATTGATGCTATAGAAAGGGGAACCAGTACTGGTTAGGTATTCTGGCTTTTCATGAGACATTGGAAACCCAGATTTTTATGTGAAGTTTTATGACTTGTTATCTAACTTCAAACTTTATATATACTATACCACAGACCAAAAAAAATCATCTGTGGGCTGAATCCACACTATCAGGATACAACTTGTATCCTAAAATACAGAATGTAAGGATCTGCTGTTGCAATGATTCTGGTTCAATGGATGATTGTCTTTCTCATTGTCCATTAATCAACTGGAATTTTAGTTTTCTGTTTTAGTTCAGTGAGCTTGCTTAATGGGAATCCTTCCTGAAGGGAGAGATCTTATCTTAGTGTGCCAACTAAACCAAATTTCTAAACCTACAAGGGTAAGAATTAAGCCCAGGAAGTAATGAATCTCTGAAGTCATTGCTATCTTTCAGGGATCATGAAAGCTAACTTAATTTCCCTCTCTGAATCACTGTGAGTTACTTGTACCTTTGTAGCCAGGTTGTAACATCCTTCCTTAAAACAAACAAGCAAACAAACAAACTATACTATGAAAGACCCCCAACAAGTCTACTCTTATCAGTGTGATATTTTTGATATACTATGAATTGATTCACGAAATTTAGATTTACTCTCAACTTCTGAAAAAGACATCAATTATATAAAGCCAGATACATTTCTATATTTAATTCTTTTGTCCTAAGTAGACATGAAAATGTGTAATTTGGGGACATTTTGGTTGCATGTGTCAGAAGTACAATGCAAATTAACCTCAGCAAAAAAAGTAGATATAATGGAAAATATACCTGTGAATTTAGAAAGGAATTTCATTAGCTCTCTACACAGATAGACCCAGAAGCTCCAATTTTCTCTCTACCTGTCCCTTCTGCTTGTTTTCCTTCTCATAGAGCTCCCCTTCGCAGCGGCACAGGAATGAGAGAATGACTGTCAGCCACCCCAGAGTTGTCCACAGCAATTTCAGCAGAAACACCTTGGCTAGCCTTACTTGAATCATGTGCTCATACCTGGACCAATCATTGGGAATGGGGAGATGGAGTACTTTGGCCAGACTTAGGTCATAAGACTACTTCTGTGTCATAAGACCACCCCTATGCACAAGGCAGGATGAAGATAATATAAACTGTATTCTCTCATGGGAAAGAAGGGTTTAACTCCCAAGAGAAGAAGGCAAAAATGTGGACAGACAAGAGCAACACAAGTCCACTATTGCAAATTCACAGCCTTGGAATTAATTCTTTACTTTCTCTACTTCAGATAGAAACACTATTCTGCTGATGAAGAGGACATTCAAATAAGTTCTATATTAAACCCAATTAAAGCACAATAAAAGACAATCTTCTATGGTAATGTGCAATTCCTTGGAAAGTACAGTGATACTTTAGTTTATAAAACAGAGATGGAAGAGACCCAGTAGTGATGCAGCCCATTCATCAAGTGGTATATTCCAAGCCTTACTCTGCGTTTTTGCTTCTCAGGCTGGTCTAGCTGGAGTCTCAAAATATGTCACTTATGCTACATTTCTTAGCTTAATAATTCAGGAAATTGTGGGTTGATTGAACATCATTCTAAGCTCATGCAAGTTCACAGCAAAGTGAACTATCAAGAAACCGTAAAAGTACTAGGAGGGAAAATACAGGTGACGCATGTAGATTCTTGTATAAATCTGAATACAGTTTTGAGCATTGAAAGTTACAGACTGTCATGCTGTGATAACAGGTCTTCTGTGGTTAATATCTCTGAGTTGGCAGGGAGCAGAAGAGGCTAGTATGGGGTATTGCTACCACATTGCTAACAAGTTTGAGATTTGGAGGCAGCAGTTTGGAATCACTAACATGGTAAACTGAGGACTACTGATGGTATTCTTCCTCCCAAAAGTTCAGCACTCAGGTACTCCAGTGACTAAAATTCTAACTTTAGAATTCATATATGTGGTTTAAGCATCTTCCTTTCTTCACAGTCCTCTTTTATGTATACATGTATTTATTTTTTTGAGTTGGAGTCTCTTTCACCCAGGCTGGAGTGCAGTGGCATGCTCATGACCTCTGAAGCCTCGACCTGCTGGGCTCAGGGGATCCCACAGGAGCATGCTACCACACCCGGTTTACTTTTTTTTTTTGACTTATTGTAGAGAAGAGATCTCACCAAGTTGCCCAGGCTGGTTTCGAACCCGTGAGCTCAGGCAATCCTCTTGCCTCCGCCTCCCAAAGTGCTGGGATTATAAGCTTGAGCCACCTAGCCCAGCCTCTCCACAGTCCTCTTTGATTTTTATCTATCTATCTATTTATTTGTTTGTTTATTTTTTGAGTTGTAGTCTCACTCCATTGCCCAGGCTGGAGGGCAGTGGCACACTGACCGCTACCCCAGCATCAACTTGCTGGGCTCCAGCTATCCTTCCGCCTCAGCCTTCCAAGTAGCGGGAACTACAGGTGCGCGCTACCACGCCCAGCTAAGTTTTAGTTTATTGTGGAGATGAGGTCTCGCCAAGTTGCCCGGGCTTGTCTCAAACCCATGGGCTCAGGCAATCCACTCATCTAGGCCTCACAAGGTGCTGGGGTTACAGGCTGAGCCACTGAGCCTGGCCCACAGTCCTCTTTTAAAGTGACACCATCCCTACTACTAGAGGTAACACACTAAGTCATTCTCTCCATGAATGGTGATTGTTTGATCCCCTCTTGCAGAAAGGACACTTACATAGATGTTCAGAAACCTCTTGGAACCTGGAGCTGGGGGTGGCACAAAAATGGTGCCAAAGGCAAAATTTAAAACTGATCAGTTTCCCTAGTCTGGCCCTGCTGCTTATCAGTTTCTCAGCCCCTCAAGTGGAGGAAGTCAAGCTCCACTACAGACTCTTCTAAGAAGTTTCCGATGTGTTAGGGCTACTAGTCAGTCCTACAAGCTTTGCCCTGTGGGAGTAAAGGCTGCAACTCTGGAAGTAGTGTGGAGATAAAACAGCACCGGTGGCCTGGGAGTTAAGAGGAAGTCTGGGCTTTAAGTGTACCCTCCACCTACACCTGGTAGGTGGTTTTTAAAAAAAATTTCCACCTCCCAAATTGAGTTTTCAATGTCCATTATGCCATTCTATAAGACTTTGCCGTTCCTTAGTTTATCTACCACTTACAAGTGAGAGCATGTACATTCTCCAACAAAGGGACAGCCCTTAGGGCAATGCTCAGGCCTCTTTTGTTTCAGGTGAATATCAGTAGAGCCTATCACTTAGGGCAGAAGTTGGATACAATATGCAGAGCAGGAATGCTTAGGTTGAGTTATAAAGAATGAAAATTTGGCCAATTACATTTTCTTTTTTTCTCCAAGCTTTATTAAGATATAATTGACAAGTAAAAATTGTATGTATTTACAGTGTGCAATATGATGTTTTGGTATATGTATACATTGCCAAATGATTAAATCAATCTAATAAATGTATTAATCACCTCACATACTTAGCATTTCTTTGTGTGTGGTGAGAACACTTAAGATTCAATCTCGCCGGGCTCGGTGGCTCAGCCTGTAATCCCACGCCTTTGGGAGGCTGAGGTGAGTGGATTGCCTGAGCCTGCGGGTTCGAGACCCGCCTGGGCAGCGAGACTCATCTCTACATAAATCAAAAAATCA
>NW_007260100.1:1149626-1160763 GCF_000164805.1 Carlito syrichta
AAAAAAAAAAAAAAAAAAAAAAAAAAAAAAGATTCAATCTCCTAGTAAATTTTAAGTATACAGTACTTTATTATTAACCGCGTTACCATGCTATACCGTAGCTCTCCAGAACTTATTCATCCTGTCTAATTGAAGCTTTGTACCCTTTAACCAACATCTCTCTATTCCCTCCCATCTCATGATAACCACAATTCTATTCTCTGCTCTGAGTCCAACTTTTTCAGATTCCACATTAGTGAGATCATGCAGTATTTGTCTTTTTGGATTATTTCACTTAACATAATGTCCTCAAGCCTCAACCATGTTGCAAATGACATACTTTCTTTCTTTTTCAAGGCTGTCTTGGTTATTGTGAATAATGCTACACTGAACATAAAAGTGCAAATTATCTCTTGGACATAGTGAATTTATTTCCTTTAGATATATACCTGGAAGTGAGATTGTTGGACCATATGGTAATTCTATTTTTAATTTTTCAAACACTGTTTTCCATAATGGCAATTTACATTCCCACAAAATATCTTTTATTTTTTTGATGGTACCCATCCCAACCGATGTGAGGTGATTACCTCAGTATGGCTTTAATTTGCATTTCCCTAATGATTAATAACGTCGAGCATTTTTATCATATACCTGTTGATCATTTCTATGTCTTTTGAGAAATGTCTATTCAGGTCCTTCACCCATTTTTCTTTTTTAGATTGGAAAATATAGTTTATTTAGAAAGTGAATTAGAGAGAGAGAAGAGATAGCAGATAGACACAGAGAGATAGATTCACCTCCCCAAGGTAGAGGAGGGGGCCAAAGCCAAGAAACATGGCGGTGGTAGCTCAGAAAGCCACGTGGACATAAGAGTTTAGCAAAGCAATGGCGGCCAGCTGCTCGACATTGAATGCTTTTAAACATTCCCCTTGTTGGAGGTAGGTTGTTAAGGTGGTTGGGTGGTGGTCTACTCCACGTTACTTTCACTCATTTTTTAATTGGGTTATTAATTTTCTTGCTATTGAGTTATATAAGCTCCTTATCGTATTGTGGATATTAACACCTTAACAGAAATGGTTTGCTAATATTTTCTGCCATTTTGTATGTTGTCTTTTCACTCTAATGATTGCTTCCATTGCTGTGCAGAAGCTTATTTTGTTTTAAATTTTATTTCAATGACTTTGGGGGTACAGATGATTTTTGGTTACATGAATGCATTGTATATTCTGGGCTTTAAGTGTATCCTCTACCTTCACCTGTGCACATTGTACCTGGTAGGTGGTTTTTAAAAAAATATCCACCTCCCCCTTCTGAGTCTTCATTGTCCATTATGCCATTCTATATGCCTTTGCAGTTCCTTAGTTTAGCTCCCACTTACAAGGAGAACATGCAAATGCAGTGTTTGGTTTTCCATTCCTTCATTACTTCACTTAGGATGATAGTTTTCAATTCCACCCAAGTTGCTGCAAAATCCATTATTTCATTCCTTTTCATGACTGAATAGTATTCCATGGTGTGTGTGTGTGTGTGTGTGTGTGTGTGTATGTGTGTGTATCACATTTTAATTCATTTTCATTATCTACTGATCAGTTGATGGGCATTTTCTTAATGTCTACTTATCCTTTCTTGTTCTTGCTTAAGAAATGATTCCTCCTCTTTTTAGCATATGATGTAAACATTTGCAAACTGTTATCACACCCGTGCTTAGTGATCATGTAGCAAAACCACATTTTAAATCCCTTTAATCTTTTCTTGTAAATCAATCCCTTTCTTCCATGGGTCTTTTTGTTCCCTCAGTGCTGGCAAATCTTCCTTCCTTCCTTTCTTTTTCCTTCCATTTCATTCTTTCTTCTACTTTTTTTTTTTTAAGCTGAATTGTCCTTCCACAATTTCTTTCAGCTTTTCTCTATCTACAGAGCTGCTATAGGGGTGGATTCCATCTTCAATAATTGCTGCAATATAGCCCTGTTTCTTAAATTTTATTGTGCATCAAAATCACCTGGGGATATTCCTTTAAAGTGTAATTTCCTTGGTCCCAGTTCCCTGATTAAGTAACGATTCATTAATTACCTCCCTTTTTAAAAACAAGCACCCATAGGTAATTCTAATGCAAGTGATCCAGAGACTCCAACCTGAGAAACAGCTATAGGCCTTAGGGGAGCCAGAAACCATTCTTCATTAATCACCCATGCCAATGCTTTGCCAAAGGTGGTGGTGGTATACAAAATAATTTCAGGTGGTCTGCAAATGATATAAAGATTAAATTATTTAGATTCACATAATGGACAAGTTTTCCCTTTTCCATTCTTTTTCCATTCTCACTTTTGTACAAGTTTGTCTTGAACATTTCTCTGACACATTCTAATAAAACTTTTAACAAAGAAAAAGTCACAGTTTCAGGAGCAAATAACAAAATTTAGCTAGATTTTAAGAACATTGTTTTGTTTTCATCATATTTATTTTTACTCTTGCCCTCCTATTTATGGCAAATGATACTGGTTTTCATTTACTGTAATGAGATAGACTCTCCTTTTTAAATAAATAAATATAATTTATGCTAATTTAAAGAAAAAATTAAGTAAATAATAGTAATGTTGGTATGTGTATAAAGCAAAAATTGTGAAGGAAGTTTTTAGTTGGTATAGAGATGTAATGAAACTTTTGAAGGTGATTCACAGAAATCTCAAATGTGAGAACCCCCCCAAGCTGTGCCTGTGTAATACCATTATTTTGACCCTTTTTTTGCTGAATTATCTGTTGTTATTATTAATACTTTCAAGTAAGAACTCAGTTTCTGAGTTGTTGTCTCTTGGTGATATTTATAATTAACCAAAACCAGTCATGCTGTTTGACTTGTGCCATCAATTTAATAAACCCAATCTTTTAATGACTGTGAATCTACAATTTTGATATTTGAGTTTCTGCTTTTGCTTGAGGAGGTCTTGCTTTTTTTTTTTTTCTTTGGCTATAATTTAGCACTCCTCTCTGCATAGAACACAGTGCTAGACATTGTAGTATACAGAAAGAAATACAAGACCTACTGTCTAAAAGTTAAAATCTAATTGGAGAGTCAAAAAGAAAACATATAACAAAAGCTAGTGAAGGGGATTAGAATATCCACCCGAGAATATGCCACATTAGCCTAAGAATTATTTTGAGCTGAAAGCAATTGAGAAATAACAAATGCAGGAAGAGTTTTTTGCTTTCCCCCATCTGCCTAAAAGTAGGGCGTATCTTTCCCTTTGTGAAGGTGCTTCCTCCCTATTCCAGGATGGGAAAGAACAGTAACTCTTATCACTGGAGATGGGGGGTTCCATACCAAGATGAGTTTGCATGAACAGATCTTACTAAAATAATCCTTATCTTTTATTAGATTCCCATTTAGTTCCTAGTCATTTCCCCATGATCTATCACCCCTTGAAGCCCACACCCCTTTTCCTTTGGTAAAATGGTATATAAGCCCTGAGTCTAACCACTTCTTTGAGTTTAACTTCTTTTTAATGAATTCCCTTACACATAAATACTAATAAAAATAGTGCGCCTCTTCTCCTGTTAATCTGTTTTTTGTTAGTTTAATTCACAGGTCCCTAGGTATGGAACATAAGAGGGTAAAGAAAATTTTGTTCTTCCTTATACTAGCATCTATTGAGCATTTCTTAATTAGGACTTTCTCTACTGAGCTAAAAATTTTTCATTCATTAATTTTATACTCTCAATAGATATTAATAACGTGTTTATTGAACTCTTACCAGGTGCTTTATGTGTTCTATAATTCTCACCATGACCCTGTGAAGTCCTGACAATGATCAGCTCCATTTTATTGAGGGAGTAATTGAGCCACAGAAAGGTTAGGCAATTTGCTCAAGGTCACATTTCCAGTATGTGGTAGAGCAGAGGATTTGACCCAGGCAGTTTTGCCCCAAAGCTTATACTCTTGCTGCCTTGCTCTTATCCCAATTTTACAAATGAGGAGACTGAGTTTAAGAAAGGAAAAAGGAACCTGCTTAAGACTGCATGGCTAGTAAGTGACAGAACTGGGATGCTAGGGCACATATTCTTAGCCCTTAAACACATATTCTTAAGCACATATTCTTAGCCCTTAAACTACACTGTCTCATAAAACAATGAACTAGCAATTTAAAAGAACAATAAAGCAATGTCACATGACAATGTGTGGCAATGGCAAGTTGAGCTGAAGGATTTCCACACTTTTTCTTTTTTTCCAGGAGAAAGCTTTTAAAATTTGTATTGTTTTTCTTGTACAGTGTATTTACTTTGCTTTTATACTTTAACAGTTTTGTGGCTTTGTCTTTTTTTTTTTTAAATCTAAAATAAAGGTCAACTAGTTCAACACCCAGACCCCTCAATGCTCTGGGCCAGTTGTCTTGCTGCCCTGATTATATGGATATGCTCGATTTTCTTGTGTTCTGTTTGCTGTTTTATCGACACAGTTATTGATTTAAAAAAGCTTTTTGCCCAGATGCATTCTTTGGCCTTAAATTGGCTTGACAGGTGGACATTACCTTTGGACAATTAACCCCTTTGGTAGCAAAAGCCTATTCAGACCAGCAGTGCTCACAGTCTATTGATGTTAAAATCTCCAATGCCTCCAAATTAATTCTTCCTCCATAAAGTGTAGCAGATTTATGTTTTTATTTTTGCATGAGAGGTCCCACATTCAGTTGATTTCATGACTTTCTTCAGTTAATTCTGCTACTCCCTTGCAAACAAATAAACAAATAAACAAACCTGTCCAGAACAAATCCTAGAAAGAATTTAGGCCACGAAAGATAGAAAGCATTCTGACTTGCAGAAGTGATGGGTGTGGTTGTATATGGGTGTACATGTAACAGAGGGAAGTAGAAATAAGAAGAAAAACAAAATGAAATGGCTTGGGAAACAAAGACAGAAAAATCTCACTGTGATTGGTTTGTGACAGTTCTTCCCTTTATATCTGCTATTCATCTTCACTTTATATCTGCTATCCAACCTAGAGTTTCCCTTGAAGAGGGGCTCTGTCTGTGTTACTCCATTCAGCAGTACTGTTGAAAGGAAAGTATTCGATGAGTGGTATTATAATTGTACATCAAAGCAAGATGGTGCTTGCTTTCCGACTCTGAAAAGAAGATTTTAGGTTCCTGCTCTATTCGGAAATAAAGTGCATATTTTCCATTTATGTAATAGGTTATGTAAATCTTAATGAAACTAAAAGCATCAGTTGAATACCATGTGACAGTGTTCCTTTAAAAATATTCTTGTGGAGTCACAAAGGACAGGATAATTAAAACTCCTTGCAGAGTTTAGTTCTTTGACCTCTCATTAGTTTCAGCATTATAAATTGCCATTTGTTAGAAGCCTAATTTGATTATTAGCCCCTCTGAGCTTACAGCATGCATTCTGAAGAGTGGACTCTGCGTGACTCAGAATGCATGCTGCTGCTGCATACCCGAGATAGAAAATGGAGGAGCAAATTGCCCTGCTCCTGTGTGTTCATGAGTTAGTCATACTAAAGTGGTTAAACAAAGAGAAAGCAGTCCTTTCCAATATCCACGGTTATGGGGTTGATAAAAAAAACTCAATGGGCAGTATGAATATTTCATTCTGGAAGCAGCTTTATTAGGTGTCATAGAGGGAGGAGTAGAAAGAGGGAATTTTAGTCCCTACAGTTTTATCATTAAAAAAATTGGTATGTCATATCACCTTATGTGACCCTGCATAGTGAAGTAAAAAGTGACTTGCTTCCTCAAGGTATTTCAACAAATGATTGCAGTAGTTTAGAGCAGGGGACTACTAGCATACTCATTCTTTGTCTCTCTAGGTAGGTACTCTGGTCTCAGCATTTTAATTAATTCCTGGATATTGCTACTAGGAGGCTTAGCAAGTGTAATCAGGCTTTTTGCCAAAGCCAATGTCTGTAAAACAACCAACCTGTATTTTTTTTTAAGGGAGCAAGCCAGAGAGTTGTGAGAAAACAGAAACACACAATAATAAGAATATGGAAATTAAACATCCCAGCCTCTGTGCTTGTCAAATATAAGTAACGGAAAAAATTGCTCCCACTGCCTTCATTACACTCCAAAAGACCATTTGAGGCAAGCATGAAAGTCTTCAGCTTTCCCAAGTTCGAGGTAGTGAAAGAGGATTATATAAAGTCAGAGTTAAAGTTTGGAAACTGTAGAACACATAATAATAATAACGTCAGTATACAGTAGACTCTCTCTTAGTGAACTTCCATTTAATCAGATTAATGAACTAATTGACACTCAGTAAGACCCAGAGACCAATGGCCATGGTATGGTAACTGCTTGTGGCTAATAGCATGGTTAGAAGTGTCATCTGCCCAGACACTTCTGCTTCAACCATTTGAGTTGTATGCTTACCAAAATTTAGTTGAGATTTGTTCCAAATCTATTTATGCCAGTTGTACACAACAATATAATTATGTGATTTAACTAAATATTATATGAACTGATGAAATATGAATGCAAAGTGAGTTTTTGCTTCAATGAAATTTAGACTGAATGCCTTTGTAAGACTTGGTAAAAGCAGGGTGCTAAAAACAATTTGTCAAATTTTGCATAGCTGAGAAAAACATAAAAGATGGGGGTAGTTGTAATAATTTAGGAAGATTCTACATTCAGATTGCTTCACATGTTTTGTTTTTTATTCTATTTTAGGGAAAAATTACAAACATTTAAAATTAGAACATTTACTATAATTAGCATGATATACTTGTTATCCAGCTTCAGCAATTATCTCTACATGTTCGATCTTGTTTCATCTATACCTCACCCACTCTCCTACGAAATTATTTTGAAGTAAACCTCAGCTATCATCTTACTTCCTCTTATAGGTCTTTTAAAGTTCTCATTCCACTTTAGAAAAACCCAGGTTGGAAATTATTATGGATGTGGCTTGTGCAAGCAAGATAGTGCAAATCTCCTAAAGTCAATCCATACCTAAGGAAAACATTGGATGGTAGAAAAAAAAAACATGGAAAAAATGATTTTCTATGACATATATATATTGGACCCTAGAAGGCAGGAGCTATCCACTAATCAACCGGCTTCTCAAAAAGTATTTGTTAAAATATTTAAGATACAATATATTTTAATGATTCTTTGTTATAGTTGTTTTGTTTTGCTAAACAGTGAACTACTGCACTGTGTCCTACTTATTGGATTAGACAGTTTCTAGCATAAATCTAGATGATAATGATGATGATGTAATGTAATTGACATGCTGAGGATGACTTACATGTCAAGGTTAACATAAACCAATAACTAGGTAATGCCATATTTTTAAGGCTTATTTCATTAGAAAAAAAAGCCTTATAGCTTTAAGGTTTGTTTCATTTGAAAAATCATGTCTTTGAAAGCAGCAAAGATGTTACGCTCATTGTGTTGTTTGTACAAATTCAACTTCTTTTAGCATAGCCAGTCCCTGTTCACAATGATGGAATACTGTAGGGAATCTGCCTCCCATGACCTGAGCCCCACACATATTTGATTGCACTAGGTATGGGCAGCCCAAGATGTCAGTCTGTTGGTTAACCAATGTCAGTCAATTGCTCTTTCTCAAGAATTTGTGAGTGAGGAAGGGAAAAGCAGCAACGCTGACCACATTGGAGAATTCTGCTGGGAACCTACATATTGAACAGTACTTACACACACACACACACACACACACACACACACACACACACACAGAATTTGAAGTAAGAAAATGGGGTGGATGATTGACCTGAATGGCTGCTTTAGCCAACTTGGGCCTTATGAAAGCAGAGGAGACAAGTTGAGAGAGAGAGAAGAGATAGAGAAGTAGAGATGAGAGTGCCTTTCTTTGAGACAGAATGAACATCCATGATTTCTGATTTAGGTAAATTCCTAATTTCTAGAGCTCTGACTGGATTTTGTTTATTGCTCTTGGGTTTCTATGATATTTCTTGTTGCAGCCTTATATTAAATTCCTTTTTATTCAAGCTTATTTCAGTGAGTTCCTTGAAACCAATGGCTGTTGATGGAGAAACAGGATGACCTTTGATGTAGAAGGTATGTTTTAGTTCCTTTTGTATTGTTATAACAGAACATCACAGACTGGGTAATTTACAGGGAAAAAAATTATTTATTTATTTTAATTTAATTTTATTTATTTAATTTTTTTATTTTTTTGAGTTGGAGTCTCACTCTGTCGCCCAGACTGGAGTGCAGTGGACGCTCCCGGCCACCACAGCCTCCACCTGCTGGGCTCCAGCGATCCTTCCGCCTCAGCTTTCCAAGTAGCTGGAATTACAGGCGTGCGCTACCATGCCCTGCTGATTTTTTGATTTATTGTAGAGATGAGGTCTCGCTGCCCAGGCGGGTCCCGAACCCGCGGGCTCAGGCAATCCACTCACCTCAGCCTCCCAAAGGCGCGGGTTTACAGGCTGAGCCACTGAGCCCGGCTTATTTATTTATTTTTAACTTTATTTTATTATAAAGGTATGTGTGGGGTATAAGTTAGGATTAGGTACATATGTAATATATGTGCAGGTGAAGTTTGAGCCTCCAACTGTTCCTCACTTCCCCTGGTTTAGGATCAGGTACCCTTTGTGTTGTTACATCCCCACCCCTCCTTGCAGTTCTGAATGCTGGGAAGCCCAAGGTCAAAGGTCCTGCATCTGGGGCTTCTATGTTGCCTCATCCCATAGTGGAAGGTGGAAAGGCAAGAGAAGGTGAGAACAAGAAAGGGAGACAAACTGGCTTTTATAACAAAGCCAGTCTTGTGATAACAACATCAATTCATTCATAAGGTTAGAGCCCTCATGATCTAATTACCTCTTATTAAGCCCCATCTCCCAACACTGTTGCATTGAGGATTAAGTTTCCACCACATGAACTTTGGGGAACACATTCAAACCCCAGGAGGGTACAAGTAGAGAATCAAAAGGCACAATGAAACACCTTATAGTTGAAACAAATGTAGCATTAGCTAGGCTTTCTCATGGCAAGATCCTATGTATGTGTGTACATGTGTATACGCTCATGTATAAAGGTGTGTATGTATTTAATAACAACCAATACCCATGCAGTTTATAAAATCCCCAGGGCTGTGCCAGCTTAAGATACTCCCTTCACATGTTATTTCACACAGGAAGAAAGGATTAACTACTGACAAACCCAGGCTTATGGAATAGGGCAGTGTTACACTCTTTTATTCATTTTTTTACTGTTATGCTCCTCCAGTATTTTAAAGTTGCTTCTGAGTCTAAAAAACTGTATTTTGTGTTTTTATTTTATTTCATTCTCCATGACCTATTCCAGTTTGGTGCCAGAAGATAATGCTTTCTTATACATTTATATTTAACTCTTGTATATATTCAACACCTACTGTGTGTCAAACACTTTTGCATTCTGATCTTATTTAACTGCTTCCACAGACTGTATTTTGCACATTAAGAAATTGAAACTCATAGAAATTGTGTCTTCGCCAAAGTTGCACAGCTAGTAAGTGGCAGAATGAGGTAATCTTTCTATGGCAAAAAGGGGTTCCCCCCCCCCCCATAGAAAGGCTGCTTCTCTTCCAACCATTGGTACGGTAGCACGGAGTGAAAAAAACAGAATGAAATATGTGCATTAAAATAAAGCTAAGAGTGGCATTCTTTCTCAATGAAGAAATAATTAGTAGTATTACAGATGAAATTTCTTTAATTTAGCACTCTTTTAGGTCATTACTTGAGTTGTTAAATGGGAATATTGCTACCGAGCAAAATGTGGTTTATGCAAGATAGAAAGGAGATTATCAAAGCCCTATGCCCAAGTTGTGAAAACACACCTTGGTCCACTTGTTTTTAATTTGGGTTTAAATCACAAGTAAATCGGAATCACTCCTGATTTGACCTTAGCCTCTTTTGTATTTATCACTATTACCTGCAATATCCACTGTGCTCGCCTCATGAAATGCCCCAAGTGAAAATGTCAGGGAGCTATATAAATGTGTATACATGGTCACAGAGAGTGGAATAATAGACATTGGAGACTCAGAAAGGTGGGAGGGTGGGAAGGGGCTAAAAAATTACCTAGGTAGTACAATGTAATTCAGGTGATGGTTACACTAAAAGTCTAGACTTCATCATGTAATAAAACTGCACTTGTATCCCATAAATCTATAAAAATAAAAAGAAATATTTTATATTGTAAGAACTTTAAAGTCTCCAGTTTGAAAAAAACTTGGAAGAGTATTCAGGAATCCTGGTTGGAACATTTTGCAAACAACTCTGCCCAAGCATATGTATATCTGGCACTACTCAGGTAGGTCTTTGCTTTACTATGCCCCCTCCTGGAAGAAATCACTTGCTTCATTTGGATCTTAGTTTGCCCATTTGCAGATCAAGCAACTTGATCTGGATTAGCTCTGTAAGTCTCTCCTAACTTAATAATTTTTGCATTCCTTACAATATACTTTCCAAAAGCAATAGCTCACTGAAATAGAATTATAATGTTCTTTTTCTTTTCAGAAAGTCACTTAATTGGATGGCAATGGCTTTTCAGCTGGTGAATCTAATATTTGAAGAATACCAGCCTAGTTTGTACTGACACCTTGTATGGCTTCCCCAAGACATTACACAATCTGACATGACTCTTCCATCCAGCTCATCTGGCCCAGAGGTTAAATATGTTCATTGCTTATTATCAGGGCCCCGCATCCACATATCAGCCAACACTTCTAGCACTTGGGAGAAAAAAAAAAAAAAAAGAATTGCAGAGAGACTTGGCATTTTACCTTTCCATTTGTTCTTGGCAAGATTGTTGTTTTTCCTTTGCCATTTTATGAGCATTGTATGGTCTTTATTGAATGATTAAAATGTCTTTGTTTTTGGAGTAGGACAGAGAATTATCATTCTCCTTAAAAAGAATGTATGTTCAGTTTTGAAAGCTGCTATTTATTTAAATATATTAAATAAATTTAAAACAGAGAATTCTTTGTCACAAAATGAAGGCAATTTCTAGAGCATTCCATATGGCCAATTCTAGTTTCCATTAAGAAATACAGAATTGCAAGCTGGGCATGGTAACACACATGCCTGTAGTTCCAGTTACTTGGAAGACTGAGGCAGAAGGATTGCCTGAGCCCAGCAGGTCGAGGCTACGGTGGCCATGAGCATGCCACTGCACTC
>NW_007260100.1:1160829-1179024 GCF_000164805.1 Carlito syrichta
AAAAAAAAAAAAAAGAAAGAAAGGAAGGAAGGAAGGAAGGAAGGAAGGAAGGAAGGAAAGGAAGAAAGAAGGAAAGAAAGAAAGAATCAGAACCAACCGTGCTGCCCATCGAAACTGGACTGGATTAAAGAAAGTGGGACATATACACAATGGATGCAGCCATAAAGAAGGACAAACATATGGACTTTGCAGCAGCTTGAATGGATTTAGAGTCTATAATAATCAGTGATCTACCACAGAAACAAAGAACTGAGTATCACATGCCTTCATTATAAGTGGACCCTGAACATTTACCATAATACTGTAAGAAAGGGATTGGCTGTAGTGGGACACTGCCAGGGGAGGGAGAGGGGGCATATAGCATCAATAAAGGTACCTGACCTCAGACCAGGTGTAGTGGGGACCAAAAGGAAGCCCAAACTTTACCTAATCTTGAATTGTACCCCACATCTTTAAAATAAAAAAATAAAAAAAAAATAAAGAAATACAGAATTGGCACCAGGCGCGGTGGCTTATACCTGTAATCCCAGCACTTTGAGAGGTGGAGGCAAGGGGATTACCTGAGCCCAGAGCTTCAAGACCAGGCTGGGTAACTTAGTGAGACCTTGTTTCTACAATAAATCAAAAAATTAGCAGGGCGTGGTGATGCATGCCTGTGGCTCCAGCTACTTGGAAGGCTGAGGCGAAAGGATAGTCTGAGCCCAGCAAGTTGAGGCTGCAGTGGCTGTGAGCATGCCTCTGCACTCCAGCCGGGGTGACGGAGTGATACTCTGACCGAAAAAAAAATAAAAAAAAAGAGAGAAAGAAAAAGAAATACAGAATCAACAACCCTTCAACTCTATTTCATTCATACAGTACAGGTCTTCTCCACAAGTCCATTCACTGTAGCTTTGCTCAGTCTAATTTCTCTGTCCTCATAAATCTGCAGTATTAATACTAGAACTGAAGGAGAGGTTGTGGAGAGTCAGTCTTATGAGTGCATTTTTTCTTTGAGCTTTTACATACCAATGTTTCACTTTCCAAGTCTTGAGAAAAGTCAAAACAATAAGTTTTGTCATCAGCAATATTTTCATCCCCAGGGATAACTCTTTTGGTTTCTGTGACATACAAATGGATGTTCCTACTCTGAATGCATTTCCCTCTTTGTTTTTACATGAGTTTTCTTTTCTCACACCAGTTTTTCTTGACTAAACCCTTGATGTAACTTCCATGCTCTCTTATATCTTCTCTAATAGTACATATTCCATTATTTGATTACAAGCCATCAGAAGACTATATGGCTAAACTCAGTGCTTTTTGTATTCTGGAAAAGGTGTTCATCTTTCCAACTGGCTGCTGAAGCAACTCTATCAAGGGAAAAGTAGTTCTGATTGCATTCAGGTATTGCTAACTTGCCTTGAACAGTTTTCTTAGACTACTTTGCAGTCATTTTTTTTTTCTTATAATAGAAAACAAATAAGTCATGTTTCACCATTGGCTGCTCTGACCAAAGCCTCCTCTCACTTTTCAGAATGAGAGTTTTGAATGACCAATACACTAGTTTATTTGCCATATATATTTTCAATTGTTACTAAGAGATTGCAACCTACTAATCCTAGAGGAGATGGTGACATTTGGGATATGTATAGATGTGCTACAGTTTACATTTTTGACATTTTGATTCACATGATTGTTTCAGTTATTGAATACTTTAATGTGTTTTGAAAGGACCAGAGAGTCACTGTGACTTCAAAATTATTCCAGTCTTTTCTAGCTTATATTACATTGTAGACAATAGTAAAAATGACAGTGTAGGAAATAGCAGAATAAAAGAGTAGGTGACTTTTTCTATTTCTGTCATCTAGGAGTCTAAGGAAAAAACATTTTAATGAAGATTTTATAAGGCATAGACTATCAAGAACATCATGAATATATAGAGAGTATTAGTAACACTGTATATTAGAAAAAATTAGATAGTAATATATCTTGGGGAAAAAGGTTGTTCCTCAAACAGTGATAATAACACAGCTTATTGGAAAGAACCAAGGCTTTACCCACATGATGATTTGGTGGTATTGAATAGTCACAGACCAGGTGTTGGACTGACGTGGTGGTTATTTTCATCACTACCGTTAAACTGACACCTGGTTCTTCTATCAAGTTAGAATAAGCTTCTCTGTATGTTGTTTATAACACCAAAAGAGTTGTCAAGCTGTGCCCTGCTCTCAATTTTTAAAATTTTTGCTATAAGCAAAATACAATGTTCATTAATCACTGAAGTGCAAGCAAAGCCTCCAAACTGACTGAATGGTATCAGTGGAATTAGACACTTGGGGTGCATAAAATTGCATGAAACAAAATGTTTGGGGCTTTTCATCTTTTTCCCAAGTGAAATGACCTCAGCATTAAAGTACAAACTTGGACAAGAACCTAACTTCAGTCACAGCACATCCCTAGTTGTAACTCAGATATGAAGTCCTCCTCTCCTGAGAGTGCTGGATCACAATGGCAAGCAATTCCCTTTACTTCTTGTTGTATCAGGAGCAATTAGCTTGCTCTAGTGCCAGACAGAGTTGATTTGATGGCTCCTACAGATCTTGGGCCCTGAGGTAAGAACAGTTTAGATGGCACCACAACGGGAAGTATAAGAACTGAATGGCCAGCCCAGCTGTATGGGTAATTCACGGAGATAATCTCTGAGATGATGTTTGTTTTCCCTTTTTTATGTAGTCATTTAGTGACAATTTCTGGTCTGACTCCATAATTTTAATCAATAAGATTAGAGGGGTGTGCAAACTATAAGTGCACTTCAGATCTCATAATGGGTGGAAAAGCTATTAATATATGGGCATGTACCCCAAGTTCTTCTTATAGAGCATAACATTGAAATTGTGGGTGTGGATGATTCTTCCATGTGTGGCTGCAGCATCCTTTCTAAACCATTCTGACCTAACTTTCAGTCAAACTGATCAACTATTGTTTTACTTTGTGACAGAAACAGATTTTCCCATGTCTCGGTTGCCATGGAACAGGATCTCAGTTCATTAGTTCTGCCCAAAGTCACAGCTGATATGGTTCTATAATGATTTTGTTTTTATGTGTATAAAATAACCTATATCTAGTTTCTTTGTGTTGCCTATTAAATCACAAGCTTCTAGGCTTTAAGTAATTTGTCTTTTATTTTAATCATGAACTGTACCTATTACACAATTATAGCTATTGTGGGGACTATGACTGTTGGCTCCCTAAAGGTTCCCTGAAAAATCATTGGCATGAGGCACAATGATTAATAGGAGAAAAGGCATACAGATGTATTTGATGTGTATACATGGAAGTCTTCAGAAGGAAGACAACTTCTTAATGAGTTACGGAAACTTAAACAGTATTGAGGTTACAGAAAGAATGGGGTCTTGGATTCTGGAAAAATAGGCTATGGGAGGGAGAAGAGGAATTTTATTGAAAGGCTATAAATGATTGCTAGGGAGAATGAATAGATTGGGGAACAAAGAATAATTTGTAAATAGTTATCATTGGGATTTAAATGATCCTTGGAGACTGTCATTATACTCTTTAAAAGGTCTACTCAGGTGTGGTCACCTCTTGATCTTCTATTCTGCAATAGATCATGAGATAACAGGGAGGGGAAGCAGCATAATTTGGAAGAGACAGGAAGGAGGGGAAGCTCAGAGAGATCTTGAGGCTTCTTCAATTTAGTGAATGCCATATAACGCCATATTTTAGGGTATTGATTTCTGATACTGAACACTGAACTTGCTATTGATTGTATGATACAACAAATATAATTTTTAGCAGTGTTCCCAATTGAGCCTAAGTGACATTCATACACATCTCAGTGCATCTGGTTACCTGATAGGTTCTATTCATGGGTTAAGTCACTTGAAGAGAGGAGGCTTGGAAGAAGCAAAAGAGGAGAGGAAGGAGGAAGACAAGGAGGGAAAGAAATGTCAGGGAGTCTAATAAATGGGCACCTGGTTGGCAAAGATGAGACAGAGGAGAAAGAATGAGAAGTATAGCTCAGTGTCTGTCCCCTGATCTATTCCCAAAGTTTTCTATTAAACTTTTAAAATAGAGTCATTATAGGCAGAAGTGACACAAGTGAACCTCCAAATCAGGGTTCAACTCAGTAAGCCAGAAGAGTTCATGGCTTCGTGCAGGAAATAATTTAAGTGTTAACCTTAAGTAGACAATGAAAGCAAGTTTGTTGAAATGACAAAGAGGAGGCTACTCCATAGGCAGAAGCAGCCGGAGACAAAAAGTTGGTTACTTTCTAGGCAGAGTAGCAGCCACAGACTGCTGCCTCACTATATTTATGGCTATCCCTTGATTATATGCTAAGCCAGAGGAGGATTATTCATGGGTTTTCTGGAAAAGGGGCAAGGTGTTTCCAGAATCAAGGGTTCTTCTCCTTTTAAAATCATATAGAGCCGGGTTCAGTGGCTCAGCCTGTAATCCTGCGCCTTGGGAGGCTGAGGTGAGTGAATTGCCTGAACCCGCGGGTTCGAGACCCGCCTGGGCAACTTGGTGAGACCTCATCTCTATAATAAATAAAAAAATTAGCCAGGTGTGGTAACGTGCGCCTGTAGTTCCAGCTACTCGGAAGGCTAAGGCGGAAGGATCGCCGGAGCCCAGCAGGTCGAGGCTGCGGTGGCCGGGAGCGGCCACTGCACTCCAGTTTGGGCGACAGAGTGAGACTCCATCTCAAAAAAAAAAAAAAAAATCATATAGAGTAACTTCTAGGAGTTACTATGGTTATTGTAAACTGTCATGGCACTGGTGGGAGTGTCCTTTAGCATGAGCAAAAAGGGCAAGCAAGGTTGCTTTCAATACCATCTTGGTCTCAGCTGGTCTCTGCTGGCTTTGGCCAGTCTTCTTGCCTCATCCCACCATTTCAGGAACTTAGATCCTGACCTTGTAACTTGTGTCTTGGGAAACTTAGTCCTGCTGGATCCCTATCTCAGAAGCAGAAAGGCCTGTATGTACAAAGGACTTGTGAGACACATGTAGTATGCCATGGTTAGGTTTCAAGTAGCCTTAATGATTCTGTAAACAATGGAACACAAACGTATGTGACGGTGACATAGTGAGAATTTTATGAATAGTAATGGGAAGACCCATGAATGCTGATGTGGGCCCTCCCTCAGACTAAAATAATATAATGGGTAGCAAATTCATGGTGTCTGACTCTAAATTTGCTGATCTCTACTTCTGCATAGAATTACCATTGATTTTCTGGCACTTCCACAAGAAACCTGGGTAGCAATTGGACACTGCATCATATATAATCATATCATATATATATATTATGTATATACATGTATATATATATGTATATATCTTCCAGTCTTGTTTATTGGTTTGGTAACGGTGAAACAAAGCAGGATTTGGAGATCCCAAGCTCACTATGCCAAGGAGAGGTTGAGTTTGGGAACTGAGTCACTTGCACAAAAAATTACCTCCCTTTTGTTCCCAGATGGATGGCTGCCACTATGGAGGGCTACATGTCACCACAGATGGCCTCTCTCACAAATTGTTCACAGAGAAGTTCCTTGTGGGTCCCCAAATCTTTCAGAATACATATTTGCCCCGTGGACAAGCCCTGAAGCAGAGTTCTGTTGGATGATCCTCAACTCTGTCTTTTTGCATGCTTACATTATCTTATGTAAAATGTAGATTTACATAGCACAAAATAACATAATTGGCTCTTCTTCTATCCCCCTGTTCCTATGTAAAATGTAAAAATCACTGAACGCAGTTCAAAAGCCTTCTCGAGAATATAAACAGCTTGCCTCCCCATTTTTTTAACCTATTTTTCTTCTTCCCCTCCCGTTCACTCTGTCCCCTTTAACTAATGAACCCTTCAAATTTCTTTTTGGAAAAAGCATAACTCACAGATGCTGTGATTTGTGTTTCCTTTTCCTGGGCATGTCCTAAAACTTTGGCAGAAAAACCCCAAAGTGACTGAGATGTCTCAAGTCACATATATATTGTCTCCAGTCTTTAATAGTCTAACCACTATAGTCAAGGCAGCCAAATATTACACAAAATGGAGGGAAAGGACATCTTATGTGGATACAGTGTGGGCTCAGCTCAATGAAAATTGAAGTAATTCTATTGTTTTTGACATCAGCAAGGTATGTAGCTTGAAAGCATCAGAAGAACATGACATGGACATGGAGGGCAACATGCCAAGAAACAGCCAGGTCGCAGTAAGAAGCCACCCTCAAGTAGCTAGATGACAGCTCACATTAATGAGATCAATGAAGGTATTCAGAAAAGAGAATATGAGAGGATCCTTTGTAAGCTCATATGAGACAACCCTAAGGGTATTCATAAGTAGCGTGATGTGGAGGATGGGTAAGATAGCCATATCTCCTTCATTACCTATTATTTAACTTACTCTGGCTGTTACTCCTCCGTTCTTATGGAAAAAATAATCCCTTATATTTATGTAGCTTTTGCAGTTTGCAAAATGTTTTCTCATGCATTCATTCATTTAATACTGAGAGCAATCCTGTGACATAGTATAGGAGAGGGTAAAAGTTCTTCCCTCTACTCTCCTAGATTCTTTGATCAACAAATTAAATGGACCTTAAACAGATTAACAGAGAAAAAAATTTTATAGTTATGTATGTATGCTTGGTAGACCCACAAAATAGGAGAATGAAAGAAGGGTCAGATGATTGAAGCTTATATAGGATCCTGAGCTACAGTGAGGAATAGGGGCTTAGAATTTCTGGGGGATCGTGGAAACAAACTATAGGAGAATGAGAAGAGGAAATGTGTGGTGAATAATTGTTACTTTGTTACGCAGATAAGAGTCTCTCAGGTGATAAAATTTCTGAGCAGTTCTCTTCCTGGTACAGATACCTTTATTAATGAAAATTTCCTTTATAGATGTAAATTTCCTTTACAAAAGGGGAACTTTTCAAAGCTACTCCTGTGTTTGCAGTTTCTCAAAATAACTAGTTAGAAATCAATATACCAAAAAACTATATTTGGGGGTGGCATATTCTTATCTCCTACAGTCAGTTATATTTTGGGGTGGCAAGTCCTGAGCCCCAACAGTAGCAAGGTATTACAATCCTTATGCAGATAAATAAATCTATGGTCTAGAGAGTTGAAAGTATCTGTCTAAAGTAACATCACTAGATAGTTGCTTAACTAGGTATAGACCTCACGCCCCTGTGGTAGCAGAATACTGGCCCACAAACGTGTCTATGTCCTAATCTTTGGCATCTGTGAGTAAATTACTGTACATGTCAAACAGAATTTGCAGATGTGAAAGCAATAAAAAAATTTTGGTATGGGGAGGTTAGTCTAGATTATCCAGGTGAATCAAATTGCATGAATTCTTAATATCAGAGAATCTTTTCTTGCTGAGATTAGAAAGAGATGTGACAACAGAAGGAGGGCCAGAAAGAGATTTGATGTTGTTGACTTTAAAGATGGTGGAAGGGGCTAGGAACCAAGATATGCAGGTGGCTTTCAGAAGATAGAAAAGACAGTCGTTCCTGTAGTCCCTGATACTTGGGAGGCTGAGGCAGAAGGATTGTCTGAGCCCAGGAGGTCGAGGCTGAAGTGAGCTGTGATTGTGCCACTGCACTCCAACCTGGGTGACAGAGTGAGTCTTCGAGTCAGAAAGAAAGAAAGGAAGGAAAAAAGGAAAGAAGGAAGGAAGGAAGGAAGGAAGGTAGTTTTGAAAAGGCAAACACACAGATTTTCCCTATATTCATTTCCTATTCTGCGTTTCTGCTTTAACAAATTACCGCAAACTTAGTGATTTAAAGCAACACCAATTTATTGTCTAATGATCCTGGAATTCAGAAGTCCAAAATGGATCCTACAGGCTAAAATCAGTGTCAGTAGTGTGGTGTCCCTTTTGGAGGATCTAGGTGAGGATCTGCTTCCTTGCCTTTTCAAGCTTCTAGAGACCACTTGCATTACTTGTGAGAAAAGAACTTTTATCTGAGTAATGCAAGTGCTTTTAATTATGAGGTCCAGAGAAATGTTAATGTGAAACAGCAATTATGTCCTACTTCCCACTTTGAAGTATGTATTCATCTCTTGAAATTGCTTGCTCTTGCCACAAGTAGCTATACATTAACATAATACTGTGATGCCACACCAGACACTATAACCCACACCCTATAGCTTAATAGTGTATAGTCAATCACTAATCAAAGGTATTTCTGTAAACCAATGAGAATTCCTAAAAAACAACTTTATATCAGCACTTGTAACTGTTGCTAATGGGAGTGTACATTCAGGGCAACTTGAATTTATCCTCCTAGATTGCAGTCAAGTTTGGTCCCAATAACTCTCTATTTACATTCATTTTGCCTCAGCTTCTTTTTAGGTTGACTCTTGGCTCGTGACCCCGTTTCTTCGGCTTTAAAGAGCATGGCTCCAACCTCTTCTTCTGTTGTCACATTTCTCTCTCTGACTTTTGCTTCCAGTATAAGGATCTATTGACTATATTTGGCCCACCTGAATAGTCCAGGCTAATCTCCAGAAAGGAACACAGCCCTATTGAAACCTTCGTTTTAGCCTAGTGAGACCATTGTCAAACTTCTGACCTAGTGAATCATAAGATAATACATTTCTTATCTTTTAAACCACTAAAGTTGTGGTAATTTGTTACAGCAACAGTAGAACGCTAATACACCTTCTACTTTTTACACCAGGAAGTTAAGCTAGCATATAGCATATTTTTCCCAGGCATGAAAAGTTTTGGTTCAGGACGGAGCTTGGGCTTTTAGAAGCTAGCATTTTTCCTCCTAGTCAAGAATCTTAGAGGGCACCCTTATTATCATTTTGAATTTATAACATATTGTATACTTTTATAGTTTTTACTGATATATTATTCATATCCTTGGTCCCATTTTACAGATGACTGTATTGAGTCACAAGGGCCTGAAGCATTGATGTCAGGAATCAAATCACAGCACTCATTTCTCTAGATTGCTACTTAATATTTCAAGTCATGTTCTTTCCAATTATAGAAGTACAACTAAAGAAAACTACTGTGGACAAAGATTTTGGTGGCGAACATTAAGAGAACTGAAGATGAAAATTTTAAAAAGTCAAGGACTGCAAGTATATAAAGCACTGTATATGTCCTATGTTTACCAACTACATTTTATTTTCTCTTTGGTAGTTAATCCTCTTATTTAATAAATGGCATACAATAGGAAGAGAAGATGAATTAGAGAAAATTAGGATTTTAAAGTGAACATGACTCAATAGGTACAATGATTGGTTTTTATTGTTGGGTATCAGATGCATTTATATAAGTGTTGATTTAGAAGTCAGCTGTGAGCCGGGCTTGGTGGCTCAGCCTGTAATCCCGCGCCTTTGGGAGGCTGAGGTGAGTGAATTGCCTGAGCCCACGGGTTCGATACCTGCCTGGGCAACTTGGCGAGACGTCATCTCTACAATAAATCAAAAATTAGCCGGGCGTGGTAGCACGCGCCTGTAGTTCCAGCTACTTGGAAGGCTGAAGCGGAAGGATCGCTGGAGCCCAGCAGGTCGAGGCTGTGGTGGCTGGGAGCGGTGGCCACTGCACTCCAGTCTAGGCGACTGAGTGAGACTCCAACTCAAAAAAAAAAAAAAAGAAGTCAGTTGTGCTACAAGTTTACAAGTTCCAAAATAGCTAGTCAGCAATCTGGAAGCTGTCGCCCTATCTTGCTATATCCTCACGAATAAGGCTCAGCAGTCACAGTCTAACTGACAAAATTGTTGCTGCTAAGGGCAGAATACAATTCAGTTCCCACTCTCTCATAGGAAGTCTGGCTCAGTAGAGCTAAAAGGAAAAAAAAAATGTATTTGTCAGAAATGAAAGAGATAGGCCTCAAAGGTACACAAGAAAGATCTGAGGGGAAAATGAAATGTTTCCAGTGTTGTCACTCTCTGGACCAACACAACAATTCTTTGGAAGATTTCAGACATATGAAGCAAAATGGCCCTAATATGCACTAGCCAGTAAAAGTCAATGCAACTGATTGTCTAGCATTTACTACCTTTGAAAACAGCTTGTCAGATTTTTTTAGGAATGTATGTCTCTGTAGACAAGCTCTACCCTGAAGGGTGATCCGAGTAAACAGAAGGACAAGTGGATGACCAAGACCAACACTTACCACCAGCCTCACATAACCCTTCATGACCAAGTCAACTGCAAGCGTGGCAGGTAAAGACACTTTGTGCACCCAAATCTGTTATTTTCTCCATTGTATAGATGGGGCAGCTGAAGTTGGAGTCTTATATCTATGTTACTAATAGGTTGAGCTGAGACTGAAATCCTGGTCTTCTTGGCTCCCTGTCCACTGCTCTGCTTGCTGTTCTAAAGGAAAAGTATTAATAGAACTCAGCTAAGTGGTGGCATGGAAACGTTCACTGAGGACAATTTTTATCATGTCTTTTTTAGCCTTCTTTAATCTGGAACAGTTCCTTAGCCTTACTTTGTTTTCATGATATTGGCATTTTTTAAGAATATAGTTCTTTTTTTATAGAATGTGTTTCAATTTAGGTTTCTGTGATGTTCTTCATAATTAGATTCAAGCGAGACTCCCTCCTTCCATACTACCAAAGATTAACAAAATGATATAAAAAATGAAAAACTGGCTAATAAAATGGTATAAAAAAGCTTGTGTGTGTGTGTGTGTGTGTGTGTGTGTGTGTGTGTGTGTGCGCCTGCTTGCATGTGCACACAGTAGCACAGTACTGTGGTTTCTGTCCTTCTACTGAGTAGACTTTTTTTTCTTAGCTTTAAAGGGCAGCTTCTAAGTTGGTTGCCCCACACAGCTCACATCATCTTTCTTTTCACTGCCAAGAAAATGAATATATTTGATTAAAAAGCATTTCCCAATAAATTATTTTTATGGACAAAAAATTCTATTTATCACATAAAATTAGGATGAATAATCAGCACCAGTTGATTTTTTTTTTTTTTTTTGAGTTGGAGTCTTACTCTGTCTCCTGGGCTGGGGATCAGTGGCACACTCATGGCCATCCTAGCCTCGACCTGCTGGGCTCCGGCAATCCTTCCACTTCAGCCTTCCAAGTAACTGGAACTACAGGTGTGTGCTACCATGCCTGCTAATTTTTGATTTATTGTAGAGATGAGGTCTTGCCAAGTTGCCTGGCCTGGTCTTGAACCCGCAGGCTCAGGCAATCCACACACATCGGTCTGCCAAAGTGCTGGGATTACAGGTTCCAGTTGATTTTTTAAACTTTGTATTTTGAAGTAATTGTAAAATCTTTATTTTGAAGGAAAGTTGCAAGGATAATATAAAAAATTTCCAGTTGCCCTTTACTCAGCTTCACCCTTCACCAATGTTTAATATTTAGCCACATTTGTTATTAGCATTCTCTCTCTTTATATGCATATTCACACACACACACACACACACACACACACACACATATATACATTTTTATAAACATGCTTTTTCTGAACTGTTTGAGAGTATGCCCCATTACCCTTGAACTGTTCAGTGTGTCTCTCGTAAGAACAGGAAACTCTCTTACATAACCACAGTATGGTTATCACATTCAGGAAATTTAATATTGATAAAATACTTTTATTCAATCTACAGTCCATATTCTACTTTTATCAATGGACTCATTAATGTCCACTTATAGCATTTCCCCCTCCTGTAAAGAACTCAGTTCAATCACACATATTGCATTTAGCTGTCATGTTTCTTTTAGCCTTCTTTAATCTGGAACAGTGCCTTAGCCTTACTTTGTTTTCATGATATTGGCATTTTTCTTTCTTTTTTTTTTTTGAGTTGGAGTCTCACTCTGTGGCCCAGACTGGAGTGCAGTGGCCGCTCCTGGCCACCGCAGCCTCAACCTGCTGGGCTCCGGTGATCCTTCCGCCTTAGCCTTTCAAGTAGCCGGAACTACAGGCGCACGCTACCACGCCCGCCTGATTTTTGATTTATTGTAGAGATGCGGTCTTGCTAAGTTGCCCAGGCTGGTCTCGAACCCGCGGGCTCAGGCAATCCACTCACCTCGGCCTCCCAAAGCGCTGGGATTACAGGCTGAGCCACCCAGCCCGGCCGATATTGGCATTTTTTTTATCGAATGTGCTTCAATTTAGGTTTCTCTGATGTTCTTCATAATTAGATTCAAATGGTGCTGAGTCTGTTTCAGGAAAGCAAATTCAGGGGCACATATTGTCTGTCTGCCCCTCACTGATGAGGTTAATTTACATTAACTGATCAAAGTGTCATGTGTTTTCTCCACTGTAGCTATGATTTTTCCTTTGCAACTAACAAAGAAAATATAGGGAGACATTTTACAATCATGTAAATATTCTGTTTCTCATTTATCCCCCACCTTACATTTAACATCAATGGAGGATTTTTGCCTGAACCAGCTTTTACAATGCTATTTACAAAATGGTGTCTTTCTAAATCTACCACTCCCTCCATACTTATCAGTTGACATTCTAACTGTTTCCCTTTCTGTTTCTCTCTGTTTTTCTTCATCACTATGGATCAGTGGATTTCTATTTTATTTAATGGTTATTCATTACCTTCCTTATTTATTTTGATGCTCAAATTGTGCTAGATTTGCTGGGGGTGGGTGCAGTAGGATTGGGTTCCTTGTAAGCTGGTTATTTCGAAATGCTTTCCCTCAATTTTTATCTTATTTTATTTTATTTTACTTTCTGTTAAGACAACTTTAGGCTCATCTTGTATCTTTCCTAGTCCTGATATCAGCCATTTCTCCAAGAAGTCATAGTTCCTTTTAATGGGGATGGTATTTGGAAACCAAGATTTAGATACAAAATATGCTCATTGCTAATGTAGTATTATTGCTGAGGGTGTCATATTGATATATCCTTGTCTTCTCCCATTCTTTGTTTTTTTCTTCCCTCAGAGAGGGAGACCTGACTCTCTACAACATCCATACATGTACACACCCTGCATACATATAAATGATTTCAGAATTTTTAGTATAATAAATAAACATACTAAAAAGAATTTTAAGCGAATTTTGATTCCACCTTTCAGGTATGAGTATTCTCACAAGAATTCTGAAAATGGCTGGAAAAAAAGAGTAGAATCTAAGTCATCATTCAGTTTCCCATCTCTGCCTTATTAAAGTGGCAGTCTCATTAGAAAAGCAATTGCCAGTGTGCTGCTTAGTGGCATTTCATGCCAGTCTTTTCATTAATAAAAGTTGCACTGGTAATTTTAAACAGCACATTTTCAAAAATTCTTTTATAACAAAGAAACTTTGGAAGATAATGTACCAGGACCTCTTATGCACCACTTGGATGTCCATGTACTGAGCATTAATAGTTTTTATTAGGAAGAACCAGAGAAGATTAAGGTTTAAAACATGAAAAAAAGACAAAGAAAATCTATTCCAAATTCAAATACTCAAAGGAGGTCTGGAGTGCTCTAGAGCAGACAAAATTGGGACAAGGATATCACTTCCTTCCCAAAACAATCTTACAAGAAGACACTGGGATTTACCCTTTAAATGCAAAATGTTGTGATAAATCATTCTAAAGTAAAACAACAAGCTAACCTAGCTAACCTAACCTAACCGACCACCCAACCAACCACCAACCAACCAACCAACCAACCAACGTGTTGTCTCTTTTACCAGAAGATTGCTCCAGTTTTGCCTGAAAATTCAGTCGTTTTATTATTTCTGAAACTACCTACAGTCCTGTAGCATTCCTCAAATTAAATTCCTTTGCACAACAGGTTGTATAGAATACAGAACTTAACAGTTTTCATGATTTGCATTCTGGGCCAGAATTCCTGTGTTTTAAGTACTATTGAAACATATTTTCATGGTGTGGAAGAATTTGGAGAGTGTTTACTCCAACTCCTTTTCTTACAGATGAAGAAACTGAAGGCTACCAAGGGAAAGTCACTTGCCCAAGAGCATAAAAACTGTGGGGGAAAGAGCCCAGAGGGTTCTTATTGTAGAAGAGAATTCAAGTACAGGGTGGATTGTTGGACTGAATTATTGTATGTTCCATTTCTACTCTGAGATTCTGAGTCTGTTTTCTGATTGCTAGTACAGTGATCTTTCTACTCTACCCTAAGGAGCCATTGGATTGAGGGGCCTAGAATAGAGCTAGGGAGAGGAGCTAGGGAGACAAGGTCTATTTTTAATTATTTTAAATATTGATCATCCTAGAAAGATCTTTTTTGAAGAAAGGTGAAAGGAGGGACTCTGAGAAACTTAGAATAAACTTAGTTCACATTTTGCCTCAACATAATCATTTGTGCTTTGACTGACACACTTTGAATCTAGCAAAAGTTAGACATAAATAAATTTCCAATAGACAGGTTTTAGAAAGCATTCAGACATTCTACTGCAGGCCAAGTGGCAGCCTACCCTACCCCCTTGGCAAATCTCCATCATATGCAAGACAAGGACAGAGCCATAGAAATGATAACAGACTACTTTTTGGTCAAGGAGTTTGTGGATTACAAATGTCTGACAAAGTCTTCTGCAGGAAAACCCCCTCCCCTTATCTCCTCCCATCTAGCCCACCACCTGAGGGCATGGGATGCTAATGTCTGGCTCCCTCAAGATTGAAGACTCATATTACTAACCCTCCCATCTGCTGTCTGTCAGTACCTGTGCTTACCTGTCCCTTTATAATGACATGGAGCAGACCACCACCCAATCTCCTTAATGACCTTCCTCCATCCAAAGGAAATGGTTAAAAGGACTCAATCACGAGCAGCCATTTTGGCCATTGCCTTGCTAAGCTATAGTGTGGCCACGTGCTCTTTGAGCTATGGTGATGCCATGTTTCCTGGCTTTGGCTCTCTTTTCTACCTTGGGGAGGTAAATCTTCTCTTTCTCTCTCTCTCTAATTTACTTTTAAATAAACTATATTTTCTTTTTCTTTTTTTTTGAGTTGGAGTCCCAGGCTGGAGTGCAGTAGCATGCTCAAGGCCACCACAGTCTCGACCTGCTGGGCTCAGGCAGTCCTTCCACTTTAGCCTTCCAAGTAGCTGGGACTACAGACATGCACCACCACACCCGGCTAATTTTTTGATTTATTGTATGCATGAGGTCTCACCAAGTTGCCCAAGGCTGGTCTTGAACCGGTGGGCTCAGGCAATCCTCTCATCTCAACCTCTCAAAGTGCTGGTATTATAGGTGTGAGCCACCAGCCTGGCCTTAAATCAACTATATTTTCTAATCTAACTTCTGTGCAATTCTTTGCATCTTTCATGTGGCATCAGATCGCACACCAGATACCCACACTCCCAGTGGGCCTGACCTAACATTCTGGAGGCCCCGCTAGGAGTGTGTGACCCTAACATTTTTAGAGGCCCCAGAGAGATGACCCTAACAAAAGGAGTTTGAGAACTATAACATGATTCAATTGTAATGCTCTCTGGGACTATTTTACAGTCAGAAGTGCTTGTCATATGTAAATACATCTTTCAAAACATTGAAATCCTTAGCGACTAGGAAACTAGATGAATGCCGTAACTTGGCTGAGAATGTTTGCCAACTTTTGGTAGACTTGTCACTGCTGGCCTTAGTATGCTTCTCTCTATGGCTAGGAGACTTTTTGGTCAGACAGCCCACTTATGTTTCTAATCACTTCTGAAATTCATCTGAGCAGCACAGACTATTACTCTCTCTTGCAGTGGTGTATAGAGCTATGACACTAATTGTTCTTAGGAGAGACCCATGCAAATATTTCCTCAACAAGATGAAGTATAGCTAGGGGTCTACTTTAGGGTAGAATGCCAGTATCTCAGACTACATGATAGCTGTTTTTTTTTAACAATTTGACTAACATTAATTACTCTTGTGAGTCTTTATTCAAAATAGTCTTTCCATTATTATGAAGCTGAATGACAGTAAGTGTGTAGAATTACATGTTCTAACAATAGCTGCTAGATATCTTCTACACATATTACCCACTCTGTCTTCTAAATGTAAAAATGTTCTAGATGATCATTTGAGATGCTGAAGACATTTTAACTTATAGAATGCAACTTACAAAGGTGACCATCAATTTATTGGTAAGTATCCTACTTCTCCCCCTCTTAAAAAAATGCCATTATGGTAAAAGCATCCTTCTGACTGCTACTAACTTCCTTAAATCTTTTCACAAGTATTTACTTAATACCAACATGTGTCAGACACTATGTTTGATATTAGGAAGACACTGATAAACAAGACCTATAGACTCCTCCGCCTTTTGGTGTTTAGAGTGTGTTGCAATACACATATGTAAAATGGGCTAAGATGGGTGAGATCTAAGAAATAAGGGAAACGAATCCAGTTATGGGAATCTTGGAAATGACATTTAAACTGATGTGACAGAAAGGGGGGGTTGTAGCAGTTAAAGGTATTTCCTTTTGAAAGGCAAGCTGCAAGTTTTAAAGACCCACCAGGCACCAGGCAGGTTTTGTTTAAGAAAGGCCAAATGGCCAGAGACTGGCAATTTCATGGAAATGCAAAAGAGTAACTAATTCACAGACTTAACCAAAATCCCTCTTCTGAAGTTGATGGTTTACAACCCTGCAGTTCCTGAAAACCATTTGTTCTTTGAAAAATCTGATTTTGCTGAGTACAACCTTGTAAGATACCAAAGGAAATATGCAATCACTCAACACGACCCCCTCCCTTACCTAAACAAGGGTATAAGACCCCACTTCTCCCTTTCTGGTGGGCTCGACCTGGAAGCATTAGCCCCTCAAGCCCACTGGGTTGGCCAGTGTAATAAAGTGCCACTTCCTATAATAGTCTCGGTGTCACGCTCTCTCTGTCTTCCCACTACAAAACTGAGATTTGAAGAATAGGGAGTTACACAGGTGAGGGAGGGCTGGGAGAGAGTATTTTCTGAGCTAGGAAGAGCATACGAAAATGCCCAAAGCAAAGAAAAACAGAATATAATGGGACTACAATAGTACAATTTAGAGTGTAAATTTGTGAGAGGCAAGAAATGTGCCTAGATTGTAAATCAGTTCTTCTGAGAGCTGTAACCTTGTCTATTCTGTTCAAAATAGCATTTCTATTATCAACCATAGTTCCTGTCACATAGTAAAAATTCAAAACATATTTGCTGAATAATAGCAATAACAACAATGAAGACAATAGCCATTTATTTAATTATGAGGCATAAAATATTTTACTTGCTTTTTCATGTGCATATGTATTAAATCCTCACAACACACTATGAGACTCTTTTCCTTCTTCTTCTTCTTCTTCTTCTTCTTCTTCTTCTTCTTCTTCTTCTCCTTCTCCTTCTCCTTCTCCTTCTCCTTCTCCTTCTCCTTACTGTTATTATTATTATCATCATTTCACAGATAAGGAAACAGAGGCTCAGTGAGATTAACCCAATAGTTCAGATCACCTAGCTATGATTCTAAGGATCTAGACTCTATCCTGATTCTAAGGATCTAGACTCTATTGTAAAGAGTTTTAAACTTCCTCTAATGCAGTGGGCAACCACTGAAAGGCTCAGTGCTTTGGATATTACCAAGATGCATCTGGCAATAATGTGAAGAGTGGATTTAAGTGAGAGTAAGAGTAGAGGTAAAGAGACAAACTATGAAGCTTTTGTGATAATTCATGCAACTGATACTGGTGGCTTGAACTATGGTGCTGGCAGTGCAGATTGAGAGAAATAGCCATATGTGAGGGAGAGAAAGAGTTATAGTCAATAAGGTTCATGGTTGATTGAATGGGGGTGTATATGAGGGAGATAAAGGAATTAAGAAGACCTTCAGATTTCTGAATCAGGTACTGCAATTAGGTATTTGGTGGTTCAACTCACTGAAACAGACAATAGGAGGAGGAAGAGTAGGTTTGTGGTAGTAAGTGAGAAGGTGGCAATTTAATTTTGAGCATGATGAGTGTGAGCTATTTGGGGAAGGGGGCTTCCAATGGACATGACCAACAGATGCTTCAACAGACTTGTCTCAGGCTTAGAGAAGAGACTTAAAATATTCTAAGACTGCCGGGCTCGGTGGCTCAGCCTGTAATCCCATGCCTTTGGGAGGCTGAGGTGAGTGGATTGTCTGAGCCCGTGGGTTCGAGACCTGCCTGGGCAGCAAGACATCATCTCTACAATAAATCAAAAAATAAGCCGGGCATGGTAGCACATGCCTATAATTCCGGCTACTTGGAAGGCTGAGGCGGAAGGATCGCCGGAGCCCAGTAGGTCGAGACTGCAGTGGCCGG
>NW_007260100.1:1179044-1185100 GCF_000164805.1 Carlito syrichta
AAAAAAAAAAAAAAAAAAGAATATTCTAAGACTTTTACACAGAGATGTAGAAGTCACCAACATATAGCTGGCATTTTCAGCCAACGTGGGCAGTTGTAACTGTGCTAGAAAATTGTGTACACTGACAAAAGCAGAGAATCTAAGACAGAGCCCAAATAAATACCAACACCTAACAGAGAGAGGAAAAAGAGCTTGAACAGGAGATTGGAAACGTGCAGCCAGAGAAGTAAGAGGAAAGCCAGAAGGATGAATATAAGGGAAGCTGAGGGAAAATAATTTCTCAAGAACAAGAAAATGATCAGCAGTGTTAAATAATGTTGAGACACCGGGCTCGGTGGCTCAGCCTGTAATCCCGCGCTTTGGGAGGCTGAGGTGAGTGGATTGCCTGAGCCCGCGGGTTCGAGACCCACCTGAGCAGCGAGACCTCATCTCTACAATAAATCAAAAAATCAGCCGGGCGTGGTAGCGCATGCCTGTAATTCCAGCTACTTGGAAGGCTGAGGTGGAAGGATCACCGGAGCCCAGCAGGTGAGGCTGCGGTGTCCGGGAGCGGCCACTGCACTCCAGTCTGGGCGACAGAGTGAGACTCCAACTCAAAAAAAAAATAACAATAATGTTGAGACATAGTGACTGAAAATCTTCCGCTGTGTTTAGTGATATGGAGGTCTTTGATGACCTTGAAAGATCAATTTCCACTATGAAGGAATGTGTGGGGCTTGGAAATGGGGTAAAAGTCATATTTTAGTGTGTTACAGGGTAAGTTACAGGTAAGGAAATCAAATAAAAAGCCACAGAACCAAATTCTTGTTGTTCCCATAGAAACAAGATTCAGGGACATTGAAGGATTTGGGGTGAAAAGAGAAATCAGAAGTCCTAGGATACTTGCTAATTAGTTTAACAGAATGGAATCTAGGACTAGATGACATAAGAATATAGCAAGAGGTTGTATGAGGATGGGAGAAAAAGGTCAAGAAGTTGCAGGGAATCTTAATATACATGTTCATTGATTATTGGATTCAGAGCAAAAATCGATCACCTGGTACTCAGTGCTCTGAAAGAATCTCGCTGTCTTAATTGAACTTGTGCTAAACTGTCTGATATCTCCAGAAGTAATGATTACAGTGACACTAGTGTTGCTGTGGGGCTGATGGTGGCTCCATCTAGTTCTTGTTTTATTGAGTCCTCCTAGAGAGAAAATTCACATCATAAACACCTGTGTCCTAGATACAGACTTTGTATCACCCCCTGGGCAATGGAGCAGTAAGTCATTCCAAAAACAGAAGCAACCCCTTGTATTACTAGATTCATTAGGTACTTCAGGGCTCTTAGGATTTCTTTTCTTAAGAGGAAGTCTGGGATTTTTCTCTTTTCCAGACTTCCTTCACAGTCCTCTATACCCAAGATTGAGATGCAGATCTCCTGAAACACAGATAATGGGAAACAGCACAATGTATTTGCTGTAAAAATGGACTTTGAAGTTAGTCCCGAAGATGCATTCTCAGCCATACTACTTAGAGAAGTACACAAAACAGAACAATTCATAAAGGCAAAGATTGAAAAGTTGGACTTCATTAAAATGAAGTTTATATAATTATGGATATGGTTGCACTTAGGTCTACCATTTTATTTTTTGTTTTCTATTGGTCTTATCTGTAATTGGTGCCTCTATTCTCTCTTTGAGGTCTCTTTTGGATTATTTCAATATTTTCAAACTCCATTTTAATTTAGCTGTTGATTTTTTAGCTAGATGCCTTTGTATTATTTTTAATGGTTTCCCAGAGATGACAATATACATCCTTAACTTCTCAGTCTACTTAGAGTTAATATTGGACCACTTCATGAAAAATGTAAAACCTTGAAACCACATAGGTCCAATTAACCTCCCCTCCACTATCCTTTGTGTTATAGTTGTCATAAGTATTACATTTACATACATTATAAACCCCACAAGGCAATGTTATAACTTTTGCTTTAAGTGATTAATCTATTTTAAATAAATTAAGAGAAAGATAAGATTATTTATATTTGCCTGGATATATATCAACCTTGAGGAACATGTAATGGCTGGTAGAGGAGAAGGAACTGGCAAAGAAGACTGAGAAAAAGCAGCCAGAAGTATAGGAAGCAAATCAGGAGAGCATGGTCTAAGGGAAGCCAGGGAAAGAGAAGGAGGAAGTAGTGAACAGTGTCCAAAGGTACTTAAAGATCAAATAAAAAAGAATGAAAATGGTGGTGTATTTAGTTACACTCAGGGAGGTAATTAGTGATAGAAAAAGGTAATTTGGTAGAGTGAGATGGGTATAAATCAAATTGGAGAGAGTCAAGTAAGCGATGGGGGAGAGAAAATAAAAACCGAGAAGATAGACAACTCTTGAGGAAATGTGAAGAAGGAGAGAAGAGAAGTTAATAGCTCTTCATACTGGGTCAAGTGAAGATTCTAGTTGTTTTAATCAGACAGACTGTCAGACAGGTGTATATGAGGATACAGGAAAGTCAGCAAGAAGGTTTCAGTTGAAAGGATGAGGTTAAATATATAGGTTGGCAAATGTATAGTTGACAGTGTAAGATTCTGGTGAAGATGGAAAGAGATAGGGTACAAATCACAGGAGAAAGGTTAGCTCTGAGAGATGACAGGACACCTACAGAGGTAGGTTGGTATATTTGCTGTTGGGAAGGCATGGTAGTTGACATATGATAGCTTCTTTTTTTTTCTCTGAAAAGTAGGAGGTGACATCATCTGTGAGAAGAGAGGAGGATGTATTGGAGGTTGAAGAATGAAGAAGGTTTGGAACAGTTGTTGTGAATAGAAAGTGAGATGTAATAACCTCTCAGACAACATTAAAGGTGTTTTACTTTGTAAGTTATTAGGAGACACTTTTTTGGGGGGGGCTTTAGTTTTAGAAACAGCTAGGTGATTGATAACTTTACAAAAAACAAAATATCAGTGGCTTGCATGTTTAAAGTGGCACTATGGCATAGCAGATATTATGGACCTAGAACCAGATGGCTTGGGATTGAATTCCAGAACTACCACTCACTACCTAGCTGATCTTGGAACAATTACTTAAACTCTGCATGCCTTGATTTCCTCATCTGTAAAATAAGGACTATAAAATAAATAACATTAGTCCTGATCCTATGGAATAGCTGTGAGAATTAAAGTTAGTTAATATGTGGAGTGTCCTTAGACTTGTATATAGTAAGAATTCCAATAGCTCAGTAATTGTTAGTGTCATTTGCTGATCAACTGATTCTTAACCTAGTGTCTAGTTCATGAGGGACAACTAAGTTAGAGTCAAAAGGTTGCTTAGTGGCTTGAAATCAAAGCATAGAGAATTAGTTGTATGATTAGACTCCCTGGTGGCCTCAAGCTATGATAACCTGATGTGTCCATCAGTGGAATTCTTGATTATGTGCTAAGGGTTGCAGGCTGGGGTGACCCAGCCACGTCATCCTATCCTGAATAACCATCTATATACCTCCTTCTCCTGTTATTCCTGTTATTTTAACTGTCAGAGTCCTTAGGAACGCATTATAGAATACTGCATGTAAATGAGCACTTAATCATTGACTGATGTGATGAATTTGGATAGAGATAAGTTGACATATATCTGAGGCAGATGGAAGACAGAATATCTACATAATTTCATCTGGTGATAGCCAAAGTCATGAAATTAAATCATCAAAATTAAATCAGAGAATTAGAGAATCTTGTATTTGGAAGGGCCCTTTAAGGCCATCTGGTCCAACCTTCAACTCAGCGTTGGAATCTTCCCTGCAGCATTCATGAGAGAGAATATCAGGCCAGTTGGGAAAGAGATTATGGCAGATTATGTAAAGCCAAATGGCATTTCAAACAAAATGTGTATACCTAGGCTCTGGGTGATTTGGTTTTAAACCAGTTGTACATAAGACACAATACCAAAAAGAGTTCAAGTTGTAAAACTATTTCTATTCAGATATAGATATCAAAAGCAGAAGCTTCACTAGACATTCCCATTGCTACCTTTTACTTGCTAGCTGACAATGATGCTCTACTCTGAATCAATGTACCCATCTGTGAAAAGGAAACACCATGTTTCAATATTCTGTGAGTGTTTCCAAAAATGAAAGTCCTTATATATGTATCTGCAGTCAAAGTAGCTTTGGACTAAAGCCAGGCTGTCAATTTGGGTAACTTAATCTTAGGGTAAGCTTTTCACTTGCTTTAGTGTGGAAAGTACTTGTGACATTTTGGTTGACCAGGTTAGGGCTGGTCCTACATAGAAGTGTGTGATATCAAATGTATTGGAAAGACATAGAATCACTGTCTCACTCCTTCCCCCTGATATTTTTCATCTTTTTTTCAAGCTTTTTGTTTTTGATAAAATCCAGCATCCCTTCTTGATAAAAACCCTCAAATACCTAGGTATAGAAGAAACATACCTCAAAATAGTAAGCACCATCTATGATAAACCCACAGCCAGCATATTGCTAAATGGTCAGAAACTAGAAACATTTCGCCTGAAAACTGAAACAATACAAGACTGCCCACTCTCACCTCTCCTGTTCAACATTGTGTTGGAAGTCCTAGATAGAGCAGTTAGACAAGAGAAGGAAATCAGGGGTATCCAAATAGAGGAAGCTAAGTCTATCCAAAAAAGGAAGTCAAGTTATCCCTTTTTGTTGACAATATGATCCTATACCTTGAAAATCTAAAAGAATCTGTCAAAAACCTGCTTTCACTGATAAAGGACTTTGGCAAAGTCTCAGGGTACAAAATAAATGTGCAAAAGACAGTCACTTTTTTTATATCAATATTTTTTATTTTGATATTGTGGGGTACAGTTAAGGGTTAGGTATACAAATATGCTTCATTCTGGAACCCTTGTTGATAAGGGGTGCCTCCCTGTCCCCAGACAGATATTGACTTTCATTAATCCCACCTCCCTTCCCCTCCCCCCCACAGTTTCCCACCAGTCACATTTTTATACATCAACAACAAGCAGACAGAGAGCCAAATAAAAAACACAATCCCATTCACAATAGAGACACACACACACACACACACACACAATGAAATACCTTGGCATCTCCCTAACAAGAGAAGTGAAAGACCTTTAAAATGAAAACTACAAAACACTGCTCAAAGAAATCCAAGAAGACACAAACAAATGGAAAAATATTCCATGTTCATGGATAGGAAGAATCAACATTGTTAAGATGTCCTCCCTACCAAAGGCAACAGACTCAATGCAATACCAATAAAATTACCAACAACATCATTCTTCTCAAACCTGGAAATGACAATACAGAAATTATTATGGAAACATAAACAACCACAAATAGCCAAAATAATCTTTAGCAAAAGAAACAAAGCAGGAGGTATCACATTCCCAGACTTCAAACTTTATTATAAGGCTGCAGTAATCAAAACAGCCTGATATTGGTACAAGAACAGGCATATAGACCAATGGAACAGGATAGAGGCTCTGGAAGCAAAATCTCAATTCTTCAACCAACTCATCTTTGACAAAGTCTCCAACAACAACCACTTGGAGAGGAGAACCTATTCAGTAAACGGTGTTGGAGAAACTGGCTGATCACATGCAGAAGATTGAAACAGGACCCCTACCTATCACCATACACAAAAATTAACTCTAAATGGATCAAAGATCTAAATGTAAAACCTCAAACTATAAGAATCTTAGAAAACGCAGGAGATAGCCTTATGGAAATTGGAACTGGCAGTTCCTATTCAGAATCCTAAGTGCCCATACCTAAGAAATAAGATAGACAGGTGGGACCTCACCAAACTAACGAAATTCTTCAAAGTAAAAGAAATCATCAAGAGAGCAGGGAGACAGCTCACAGAATGAGAAAAAATATTTGCCAACTGTATATCTGACAAAGGCCTAACATCTAGGATCTACAAGGAACTCAAATGTGCCGAAAGGAAAAAAACAAACAGCCCCATTAAAAAGTGGGCAAAAGACATGAATAGACACTTCTCAAAAGAAGAGATATGGGCAGCCAACAGACACATGAAAAAATGTTCAGCCTTACTAATCATCAGA